>NC_057814.1:237537715-237545252 GCF_018294505.1 Triticum aestivum | reverse complement strand
TCACTGTTCATCCCAGAGGCAGCATCGATCGGCTTCAGTTAGCAGCAGTAGCGAAGGAATCGCTCGATCGGGTTCAGTTAACAGCCATCAGTCGATCGCTCGGGTTCAGTAACGCGTAGCCTGCAGTGCAATCGCTCGGGTTCAGTTAGAGCCCAACGCCTCGCTCGGGTTCAGTTAGAGTCAACGCCTCGCACACACGCACGTATGTGTACGAGAGAAACGCGCATCGCTCGGCCCCCGACCTCCCACCGTAACCGGGAACTCCCCGAAATTTTCCCCGCCCTCGCTTCTACCACGGTTTTTTCCGTCATGGACGGCCCAAAGAATGTCATGCAGCTGCGTCTCCGGCCCGCCCAGGACGAAAAGCCCATTTTCTGTCATGATTTTTTGTCATAGAAGTAGGAGCCCACCACATCTATGATGATACCGGGTTTTGTCACAATTATCGTCATAGAAGTGTCATATGTATGACAGAAAAAAATTTCGTTCGGCCCAAAATGTCACGGATGTGTCTTTTTTTTGTAGTGCGATGATCGGCAAGCCATAGAGAATAAATGGATCTTTAAGAAGAAGACTGACGCTGAAAGTAATGTTACTGTCTACAAAGCTCGACTTGTTGTGAAAGGTTTTCGACAAGTTCAAGGAGTTGACAACGATGAGACTTTCTCACCTGTAGCGATGCTTAAGTCCGTCCGAATCATGTTAGCAATTGCCGCATTTTATTATTATGAAATTTGGCAAATGGATGTCAAAACTGCATTGCTTAATGGATATCTTAAAGAAGAGTTGTATATGATGCAACCAGAAGGTTTTGTTGATCCAAAAGGTGCTAACAAAGTGTGCAAGCTCCAGCGATCCATTTATGGACTGGTGCAAACCTCTCGGAGTTGGAATATACGCTTTGATAGTGTGATCAAAGCATATGGTTTTATACAGACTTTTGGAGAAGCCTGTATTTACAAGAAAGTGAGTGGGAGCCTGTAACATTTCTGATATTATATGTGGATGACATATTGTTGATCGGAAATGATACTGAATTTCTGAATAGCATAAAAGGATACTTGAAGAAGAATTTTTCAATGAAATACCTCGGTGAAGCTGCTTATATATTGGGCATCAAGATCTATAGAGATAGATCAAGACGCATAATTGGACTTTCACAAAGCACATACCTTGATAAAGTTTTGAAGAAGTTCAAAATGGATCAAGCAAAGAATGGGTTCTTGCCTGTGTTGCAAGGTGTGAAGTTGAGTCAGACTCAATGCCCGACCACTTCAGAAGATAGAGAGAAAATGAAGGTCATTCCCTATGCTTCAGCCATAGATTCTATCATGTATGCAATGCCATGTACCAGACTTGATGTGTGCCTTGCTATTAGTTTAGCAGGGAGGTACCAAAGTAATCCAGGAGTGGATCACTGGACAGCGGTCAAGAACATCCTGAAATACCTGAAAAGGACTAAGGATATGTTTCTCGTTTATGGAGGTGACAAAGAGCTCGTCGTAAATGGTTACGTCGATGCAAGCTTTGACACTGATCCGGATGACTCTAAGTCACAAACCGGATACGTTTTTATATTGAATGGTGGAGCTTTCAGTTGGTGCAGTTCCAAGCAAAGCATCATGGCGGGATCTACGTGTGAAGCGGAGTACATAGCTGCTTCGGAAGCAGCAAATGAAGGAGTCTGGATGAAGGAGTTCATATCCGATCTAGGTGTCATACCTACTGCATCGGGTCCAATGAAAATCTTTTGTGACAATACTGGTGCAACTGCCTTGGCAAAGGAATCCAGATTTCACAAGAGAAAAGAGACGCTTCAATTCCATCCGCGATCAAGTCAAGGAGGGAGACATAGAGATTTGCAAGATACATACGGATCTGAATGTTGCAAACCCGTTGACTAAGCCTCTCTCACGAGCAAAACATGATCAACACCAAGACTCCATGGGTGTTAGAATCATTATTATGTAATCCAGATTATTGACTCTAGTGCAAGTGGGAGACTGAAGGAAATATGCCCTAGAGGCAATAATAAAGTTGTTATTTATATTTCCTTATATCATGATAGATGTTTATTATTCATGCTATAATTGTATTAACCGAAAACTTAGTACATGTGTGAATACATAGACAAACAGAGTGTCCCTAGTATGCCTCTACTAGACTAGCTCGTTAATCAAAGATGGTTAAGTTTCCTAACCATAGACATGTGTTGTCATTTGATGAACGGGATCACATCATTAGAGAATGATGTGATGGACAAGACCCATCCGTTAGCTTAGCACTATGATCGTTTAGTTTATTGCTATTGCTTTTTTCATGACTTATGCAGGTTCCTATGACTATGAGATTATGCAACTCCCGAATACCGTAGGAACATTTAGTGTGCTATCAAATGTCACAACGTAACTGGGTGATTATAAAGAAGCTCTACAGGCGTCTTCGATAGTATTTGTTGAGTTGGCATAGATCGAGATTAGGATTTGTCACTCCGATTGTCGGACAGGTATCTCTGGGCCCTCTAGTAATGCACATCATTATAAGCCTTGCAAGCAATGTGACTAATGAGTTAGTTGCGGGATGATGCACTACAGAATGAGTAAAGAGACTTTCCGGTAACGAGATCGAACTAGGTATGATGATACCGACGATCGAATCTTCGGCAAGTAACATACCGATGACAAAAGGAACAACGTATGTTGTTATGCGGTTTGACCGATAAATATCTTCGTAGAATATGTGGGAGCCAATATGAGCAACAAGGTTCCGCTATTGGTTATTGACCGGAGATGAGTCTCGGTCATGTCTACATAGTTCTCGAACCCATAGGGTCCGCATGCTTAACGTTTGATGATGATCGGTATTATGAGTTTATGTGTTTTGATGTACCGTAGGTAGTTCGGAGTCCCGGATGAGATCACGGACATGAAGAGGAGTCTCAAAATTGTCAAGACATGAAGATTGATATATTGGACGACTATATTTGGACACGGAATAGTTCCGAGGTGTATCGGGTATTTTCCGGAGTACCGGGGGGTTACCGGAACCCCCCAGGGGGTTATTGGGCCTCATGGGCCTATTGGTGGAAGAGAGGAGGCAGGCCAAGGCAGGGCGCCCCCCTAGTCCAAACCGAATTGGACTAGGGGGGCCAGGCCCCCTTTCCTTCTCTTCTCCCTCACCTTCCCCCTTCTCCTTGTTGGAATAGGAAAGGGGGGGCGAATCCTACTTGGAGTAGGATTGCCCCCCCATGGCGCGCCTCCTCCCCCTGGCCGGCCTCCTCCTCCCTCCCCCTTTATATACACGGGAGGGGGGCACCCCAAAGGCACACAAAAGTTTCTCTTAGCCGTGTGCGGTGCCCCCCCTCCACAGAAACACACCTCGATCATATCGTTGCAGTGCTTAGGCGAACCTCTGCACTGGTACCTTCATCATCACCGTCACCACGCCGTCGTGCTGACGAAACTCTCCCTCGGCCTCAGCTGGATCAAGAGTTCGAGGGACGTCATCGAGCTGTACATGTGCAGATCGCGGAGGTACCGTGCGTTCGGTGCTTGATCGGTTGGATCGCGAAGACGTTCGACTACATCAACCGCGTTACTTAATGCTTCCGCTTTCGGTCTACGAGGGTACGTGGACACACTCTCCCCGCTCGTTGCTATGCTTCTCCTAGATAGATCTTGTGTGATCGTAGGATTTTTTTTGAAATACTACGTTCCCCAACACTTGTGGCCGGCCTCCTCCTCCCCTCCTTTATATACGGGGGCAGGGGCACCCCATATATAGCACATCAATTGTTCTCTTAGCCGTGTGCGGTGCCCCCCTCCACAGTTTAATCCTCCGGTCATAGCGTCGTAGTGCTTAGGTGAAGCCCTGCGCGGATCACATCACAATCACTGTCACCACGCCGTCGTGCTGACGGAACTCTCCCTCGAACCTCTGCTGGATCAAGAGTTCGAGGGACGTCATCGAGCTGAACGTGTGCTGAACTCGGAGGTGCCGTACGTTCGGTACTAGATCGGCTGGATCGTGAAGACGTTCGACTACATCAACCGCGTTAACCTAACGCTTCCGGTTTTGGTCTACGAGGGTACGTGGACACACTCTCCCCTCTCGTTGCTATTCATATCATAGATAGATCTTACGTGATCGTAGGATTTTTTTTGAAATTGCATGCTACGTTACCCAACAATCATTGCTTCATATTGTTCATGTCATGTCCATGCCTCCTCAAAACTAAAAGGCCTAGGTCCCGCCCCCGTGAGACATGGAGCCATCTCCAGTACACGTACGAGGAGAGCCTGGTGATCTGATTCCTCGATTAATATATGATCAACAGATGTTTCTGGAAACATGCTTAGAAAGTTGTCATTGCATGTGGCTCTGTCCAAGCGAACCTGAATATTATCTTGTCCATCTCTCTTGTTATCCCATGTGAATGGGTACCCCAAAAATCCCAGGTCAGCCAAACCGCAGTCGGCTAGGCAGTCCCGAAAGGACTCCACCTGTGTGAAGCTTCACTGGTTTCCTCCGATCTGATCCGTATGGAACAATGCTTCGTTGAAATCACCAACACACATCCAAGGAAGGTTGGCTTGTGCTCAGAGATACTGAATAGCATCCCACGATTTTTTGCGTAGTTCCGTTCATGGCTCTCCATAGAATCCAGTGATTCGACAGAGTTTGCCATCTCACGCTACCTCCGCATCAAGAAAGTATTGGCACCAAGGCCTCACAGTGACCTGGATCTGCTCCCTCCATGATAGAGCTAAACCACCACTCCTTCCATTGCAATCCACCGCAACTCCAGTCCTGAAATCCAAACTCCATTTTAATCTCTCCGTAGCTTTTGCTGACTTTTTTGATTCACAAAGAAAGACCACCGATGGGTTGTGTGACCGTATCAGGTCCCGAAGTTCGCCCACTGTCGAGTCCAACCCCAAGCCTCGACAGTTCCAGGCTAGGAGATTCATTGGTCTCGGCGGCCCTGGGCGCCAGGGTCCGCCGCTTTGTCATCTTTCTCTTGGATGCGGTCAAAACCGAGGATTTTTTTTGCCTCGTATCGCGAATGAACTCATCCTCACCTCCATGTTTGTCTGAATCCCCCTTTGCCACCCATATCTGCCTCGGCCCCCTCTTCCTGCTGCCATGCTCTCTCCCAACATGAGTGCCCGAATGATGTGCCTCCTCATTCTCCCTTCTATTATTTTCACATAGTGACCCTTTCGTCTTCCCCGGGGTGCCATGCATGTCGAGTCCCCCTAGTGGGTTACCCCGACCGCCTCTGCATGCTGCCTGTTATGGCCCATCCACATACACTAGTGCAGAACCAGGCTTTAGCACCGGTTCGTAAGGGCCTTTAGTGCCGGTTCTGTAACCGGCACTAAAGGGTGGGGACTAAAGGCCCCCCCTCTAGTACCGGTTCAGCATGAACCGCCACTAAAGGGCCACCACGTGGCACGAGCCAGGGCCGGGGGCGTGGAGACCTTTAGTACAGGTTGCGGTACTAAAGGTAGGGGGTTTTGGTTTTATTTTTTATTTTCCCTTTAATTTTGTGTTTTCCATTTAATTTAGAGATTGTTTTTACATTATAATGAGTTGTTAAATCACTAGGTGAAAGTACCGCGGATTAGTTTGAAGTGGATATGGATCGTCCTAAGTGATCAAGTAATATGGATATGGCATATTACTTGATCACTTAGCTAGGATCCATCCAGTTGAAACTAATCCGTGGTTTTCTTTCAAAAATGATATAATAACTCATCATCATCATCATCATATTAATATAAAAACTCTTGCATCATATCATCACCAACAACACTAGCTAGCTAATAATCATCATAGATGTCATTACCACTATTTAATCATCATAGTCATTACCGCTATCTAATCACCACCAACACTAGCTTAAAGAAGAAACATTCACTTGTACCAGAACCAAAGATATCATCGAGTTCAACATGGTCATGAGATTATAAGCGTTCATAAGACCACAAAAGTAAAATCACTTTGAGATTAAGTTCAGGACGAAGAACACGGACATGAGAGGACAAGTACTAAGAACATGAACTAGCTAATCACTCCTGCTGCTCTCTCACAGGAAAAATGGCATAGAACATGTGTAGCTCTCTTGATTCATTATATTGAGCATGCAGATGAACCTGTCTCCTAATCGTGGGTTGCGCTTCTCATTGCTGCCCCCTAGTACTTCTCTGCGATCCTTCACAATTTTGCTCCAGTCTTTCACTATTAAGCATTCCTCAGTTTTAGAAATCCTGAATGCACTCATGTGCGCTGTAGGATGTCTTGGCCGTAATCTAACCATTGACATGCGACCTTTAGTCTCAATCCACCAAGGCACAACTATCATCGGGAGTACCTGTTGAAGAATATCGTATAGTAACCTACTTAGCAATGAAGTTTAGCTTAAAAATAATGTATGCAAAAGATGCACTGAGGACAAATAGTAAAAATCTTACCATCTTGCCTAAATAGATGTGACCGTAGTTCAATACGAACACTATTGATCGCACGTTTTGAGTACTAAGATTTTCAAGTTCAGGAAAATAATTTCTCTTGACAACATCAAGATCCTCAAGCCATGAAACATAATGACTTATCTCCTCGCAGTTTAGTTCAGCCCGGGGACAGTGGACGGTCCTGTCTACCAAGCGCCGGACATGTTTGCTTGAATGGAAATAAGCTGTCAATAGAAATTAGTTGTCAACTATTTTTGAATAAACAATATCAAAGACATAAATATGGTTGAGAAACTCACATAATGGTAGAACTGGAGGCGTCTACACATCGACCCAAATGTCTCTATTACCTTCAATATCATCTTCGGGACGAATATCAAAGGTGATAACCATATCAGGCTCAAATGCATAAGCCTTGCATAGTGCTTGCCAATTTTTGCATTCAAAATAGGTGTGGGTGTCTGCATTGTATAATTTGATGTCGAAGGTATAACCATGCTCGGTCTTCAAGTAAACTCTCTTTACCTCCATAGTTTTGTTAGGACTGAAACCTATCTTATCCAAGACAAAAAATCTTGCATGACAGGGGATACGCTAGTAGAATAGTAAAAATTTAAAATTATAAGTTGAAGCAAATGAAGCATAAGTCATGCTTAATTACGAAAAAAGACTTCTCGTTGTGACTTACTGTATCCACTTCGATAGTCTCATCCAGCTTGATGCTGAAGCGCCTATCATCAACTAGGAAATTTCTGTCGCACAGGCCGCGCTCGTCTTCGCAGTATTCGCACATACTGAAATTGTTTTCGTTGTCAGACGACATTTCCTCTGTTCATAGTTGAAACATTAATTTATAAACACTTACTAGTTCTATTAATTCAACTAATTCAACTAAGCACTTACTAAAAATAAACTAGTTCTATTAATTTTCTTACTAAAAATAAAGTAGCTAGTTCTATATAGTAAAATTTTAATTAGATGATCAAATCTCATATACCTAAATTTAATATATCTAATTCATCTAACATTAATATATCTAATTCATCTATAACTAAAAGTAT
>NC_057814.1:237441618-237537342 GCF_018294505.1 Triticum aestivum | reverse complement strand
GGCGACGATGGCGGGGATGGGCGCGCGCGACGGGTGCGGCGACGGCGACGGGGACGGGCGCGACGAAGAAGCAGATGAAGAAGAAACTAACTGAAATTTTCGTAAGGGTTGTATATATAGGAGTGACCTTTAGTACCGGTTGGAGCCACCAACTGATACTAAAGGTCAAATTTGGCCAGGCGAAGCGGCGGGAAGCGACCCCCTTTAGTACCGGGTGGTGGCTCCAACCGGTACTGAAGGCCCCCTTTAGTACCGGTTGGAGCCACGAACCGGTACTAAAGGGGGTGCGCTCCCATCCCGCGGTGCACAAAGTTTAGTCCCACCTCGCCAAGCGAAGAGCAGCCGCACTGGTTTATGAACCTAGCGCCGGCTGCTCCTTCGAGCCCCTCTCTAAAGGAGGCTTCTGAGCCTAACTTTGCCGCATTGCCCTATGAGACTGCTGGGCCTTATGGGCCTGCATATCCACGCCCAAGGCCAAGCAGGCCCACTGGGCAGCGCGCAAATATGTTTTTTATATAGTTTTTTTATTTCTGCTTTATTTATTTTCTTCTATTTATTTCTGAGTAGTTTTTTTGCTGTATTTAGAGTTTCTTTGTGAATATTTTTGCTTTAGGTACAAAAAATTACAAACTTTCTGTTAGTGCCAGTAGTTTTCAAATTTGAATAGTTTAAATTTGAATTATTTAAAATTTGTGTGAATCACTAGTTTGTGAATAACTTAACTTTAAAAATAGATTTTCCAGTGATTCTTTTTTCTTATGTTTAATATTAGTGTGTTTTATCATTATATTCAAATTGGTAATACATCTGGAGTTGTAATAAGTTCTAAAAAATGAAGTGCCGGTGTAACAGATGAGTTTTCGTCCGAAACCCTGATACTTCGAAAGAGATTGTCCAGTTTGTACACGAAGTGCATCCAGTTTTTGCCGTAACCCTCTCTACTTCTTTTGCACATGCTATGTGGGTGAAATGATGATACCATGCCAACTTTCAACCTTTTCAGAGTTCATTTTGTAGTGCTTTTCAATTTCACGGTCATTTATCTCTCAAAACAAATCAGTAAATGAATGAAAAATAGCAAATGATGTCAGAAAGGGTTGAAAGTTGATGACGTGGCTTTGAATGGTGCATACTGAATGCAAAAAAAGTCTGGAGCTGTAATAAGTTTAAAAAAATAAAGTGCCGGTGTAACAAATGAGTTTTTGTCCGAAACCCTGATACTTCGAAAGAGATTGTCCAGTTTGTACACGAAGTGCATCCATTTTTTGCCGTAACCCTCTCTACTTTTTTGCACATGCTATGTGGGTGAAATGATGATACCATGCCAAGTTTCAACCTTTTCAGAGTCCATTTGTAGCGCTTTTCAATTTCAGGGTCATTTAGCTCAAAACAAATCAGTAAATGCATGAAAAATAGCAAATGAAGGCAGAAAAGTGTTGAACATTGATGATGTGGCTTTGAATGGTGCATAATGAACGCACAAAAAGTCTGGAGTTAAAATAAGTTATTAAAAATAAAAGAGAGGCGCAATGCTCACCTGCACGTTGCTTAGCTTCAGGCATTGAAATGCCTGAAGCTAAGCAACGTGCAGGTGAGCATTGCGCCTCTCCTTCATCGTCTCTACACTCAAGGCTTATAAACCGCTGCGAGTGCCTCTCGCTTGGCGAGGTGGGACTAAAAAACAGCTGCAGAAAGAATCAACTAAAAAACTCTAGTACCGGTTCATGCCACGAACCGGTACTAAAGGTGCTCGTGGGGCCCCAGCCTTAGAACCGGTCCTAAATGAAATGCCTTTGTAACAGATGAGTTTTCGTCTGATACCCTGATACTTTGGAAGAGACTATGTAAACATGTAAAAATATACATAAAAAATACATTGATCAATACCGCCTTTCAGCCAAAACGCGCTACTGCTAGTAAAGATGTAAAAATATACCCCCTCTGTAAAGAAATATAAGAGCATTTAGATTACTAAAATAGTCATCTAAATGCTCTTATATTTCTTTACAGAGGAATACATCAAAAATACATTGATCATCAATGATCTTTTTGTGTATAATCTGAATTGTCAATATGAGTCCTCACCGGTTTAGAAACCGGAGAAGACTCATATTGTGGCCACAAATTCTACACATAGAGTTCAGTGAAGACCAAGTGGTTGTGATAGTTTGAGAAGTAACATATTTAAGGTGGTAAAAACCCTGTTAGCGGAGCAAGGTAGGACTAAAAAACCGTTGCAGAAAGAATCAACTAAAAACCTCTAGTACCGGTTTATGGCATGAACGGGTACTAAAGGTGTTGGTGGGGCCCCAGCCTAACCACAGCCTGCCACAACCTCTTTAGTACCGGTTCGTGGCACGAACCGCTACTAAAGGTTCGCCACGAACTGGTACTAATGAGCTCCGCCCGCCTAGCCGTTGGAATCGGCACTAATGGTCACATTAGTGCCGGTTCAGTTACAAACCGGGACTAATGTGCTTCACATTAGGCCCTTTTTCTACTAGTGATATGTTACCAACCCGAGTAGTTGTTCCTCTCCTTCTGCTTCCAATCTCCATCTGTCTCTCTCGGACCATCTCTCTAGCGAGTGGAATGATTATCCATCAGTTTATCCCTTAGGTCCTTTTCCCTTCGCACTTCCAGTCTTTCTTTGAGATCATGGCCGTGAGGCGTGTCATACTTGTCCCTTGCTTTGTTTGGACTAGACACCTCCCCCTGGATGCCTAGGATGGTCGCCAGTGCGGCCATCCGAGGTACGAGAAAATTCAGTGTGCAAGTTCCTCTTCGTTGGCATATCCCGAACCCTAGGATGCTCAAAGTTCTTGTTTGCAGCCTCACCAATGTGAGAACTACCCTAGCTAAAATTGTTGCTACTAGCCCCAGTCATGGACCCATCTTTGCCTGAATTATTCCTCCCCGGAGAGGCTCGTAGCCAGCCAGCCCATTGTAGTGTCGAGTCGGCAGGGGGTTCACCCCCCCTACATGCACAAGTCTACCACAATTAAAGCAGAAGTGTGGGATCTTTTCATAGTAGAAGTCAAACCAAGTCTTCTCTTCATCATCCTTCTTCTTTCTTAAATAGAAACCTTTGACCAGTGGCTCAAAAACTGAGATTTTTGCTATGACTCTCAAATTCTGTCCCCTTGCAAAACCCTCTTTATCCACATCAACCTTAACAATCTCCCCAAGCCAATTCCCTGATGCTCTGCCAAAAGCTTTTGTCCTCTTGTCCGGTGGTAAGTCCGTGACCCTCACCCAAGCATCAATCTTTTCAAACACCATCTCTGAAGGTCTCTTATCGCCCTCGAACTCCTTCATGATGAGAACATTGAAATCATATTGCCATGGCCCATTATGTAACACATGCCTATAGTCTCCAAAAATACTGGGACCGATCTTTGCAAATTTCGCTTCTCTATGCAGACCCCAAGCCATAGGCATGGTTTTCTCAATCACTGACATTTTCATTGGCCCGGGAGAACAAACTTTGCCTACTGCTGACCAACGGTGCTCTTTACGGACTTGAGGATTTGGATTTTCAAAAATGAAGTCTTCTACTTCCTCGTCCATGAGCACCATGCCTCCCAACCTCGCTGAAAGGATTGCCGCCGGATCCGGCGTCATGCTCTCCGCAGGGGACTTTCCCGTCCCCCCACTAGCAGATCCACCGTCCTTCCGCGTTGGTGGCGTGACCGCTGCCGCAGCTGAGTTAGATGGCGTTTTTTTTGCCGTGGCCGCATCCTTTTCCTCCTGTTTTCCCCGCCATCAACACCGCTCCAAGACGGGGAAACACAGCCTCGTCGACCTTGGTCCGGGAAGACGCCATCGCCATCCCGATCCCAGCTGAAATCCAGCCACCCAGGTGCTTCGAAACCCTTATCCTAGCTTAGAACGCAATCGCCTCCTATCGCCTTAGCGTTTCGTGACTTGGTGGACCCCAGATGCAATCACGTCCGGTTCGCATCCTATAAGTACGAACCACGTATCCTATACGAATACAAGCCACCCCTTAACATAAGATGGTATGAACAACCATAGCCCCCGTGCAAAAAAGAAAGAAAGAAAAACGACCATAGCCTGATAGCGATTAGCCATCTCATTGATACCGCGATCGAAACCCCTAACCCCTCGCCTCCCGCGACCCCCACCCGCCGCCACCTGCTTACTACCGCCCACCGCGCCGCCCGCGAACCGGTCCGGCGCTAACCCCGCTGGTTTTCCTCCGCCTCCCGCAGCCCGCTGCCTATGACGGCGGTGGCGCCGAAGGTCGAGAAGGAGGAGGAGCAGGTGGTGAACCCGTGGGAGGTGTCGGCCGGTAAGGGCGGCATCGGCTACGACAAGCTTGTCGACCAGTTCGGCTGCCAGCGCCTGGACGCAGCGACCATCGACCGCGTCGCGCGCCTCACTGGTCGCCCCCCGCATCGCTTCCTCCGCCGCGGTCTCTTCTTCGCCCACCGGTACCGTTGCAAAATCATCATGTTCGCTTCTTTCCTTTTCCGGTGAGGTAGGAAGAATCGCTGACGATCTTTTTTGTATGGGCAGGGATTTCAACGAGATCCTTGACCTGTACGAGAAAGGCGAGAAGTTCTACCTATACACGGGGAGGGGCCCCTCGTCGGAGTCCCTGCACCTCGGCCACCTCGTCCCCTTCATGTTCACCAAGTAAGCAGGCCTGAAGCTTCAGCTCCTCTTTGTTGATTCACTGTGCTGTGTAACTGGGCAATGCTGCTGTCACAGCGAGGTAGCGGGGCCATATTTTTCGCTAGAATAGCCTGTGATGTGATGAGGTGTGAAGTTGTTCCCAATTTGTTTCCAGATCTAGAATCTAGTGAAACCTGTATGTTTTCTGATGCTGAAGTCATCCTTCATGCCTGTAGCACTTTATGTGTTGAGTTAAGAGGGATAGTGGAATAATTTATGGAGTCAGCACAATAGTTTGTGTGATCAATATACTTTCATTGGGGTTTTGGGTCTTCAGTTTTCTTAAAGTTATATGAGCAACCAGTTACTCACCTGGAAACACCGTCACAACTTTTCCTTCTACGAACTACACTTGCGCACAATTATACATGCACAAATGCACACTACAAAAACCTCAACTTTCTTTTCTTCTACTAGCTACACACATGCAGAGAGCATAATGCAAAGACTCAGACCAGGAAATTCATGCCTGTTTATGGTATTGTCAAAGACAACAAACTGACATAATATTACTGCATTATCCATAATCATCAAGCTTAAGTAACTTAACATCCCACCCATACAAACTAGCATAACAGAAGGGGCCACCACGCTATCATAGTCTGCTTCGGTGGTTTATGGCTCTGCCGTGATAACCGCCTCGGTTCAAAATAGAGGATTATTTTTCATTTTGGCAAGGGCCTGTCTGGGTGCGTGGGTGCGTTTCTTTTTCTGTTATCTGGATCTGTGCTTGAGTTGCTTTATGTGTCCATGGGAAATTAAGATTTTTATGTGAATTTGGCATATATGCAGTATGGAAGAACAATAATGAGGCCATTTGTCAAGTAAAAGATGGCATACCATCAATTACCTTATTTGAAAAAAATGCTAGGTGGCATGATGAGGATGCTTACCATTTATCTTTCATGTTTAAGTAGACCATAAATACAATACAGCCCAAAATGCATACTATACTCCCTAGCCTTTATGTAGCATCTATACTAACTAAATGGTCATTTAATTCTTGCACTGGGGTCCTGACTCCCATTTTTTATTTTGTAAGTAACCATGGACAATGTTGATTAACCATCAAGTTTTTTGTTCAGATATTTGCAGGATGCTTTTAAGGTGCCACTGGTAATACAGCTCACTGATGATGAGAAGTTCCTGTGGAAGAATTTGACTGTTAACGAAAGCAAAAGGCTTGCACGTGAAAATGCAAAAGACATCATAGCATGTGGTTTTGATGTTGAAAAGACTTTCATGTTCTCTGATTTTAATTTTGTTGGAGGGTAAGGTTACTCATTTTAATTGTAGTTCTGATTAATTTTTTACCTTGTGGCACATCTTGTTTCTGTTCAGATAACTGCCGCTAAGCAAGTGAAGTGTATGCTGTTCATCACAGCTTTGCTTACTAGATGACAAATTAAGTCTTCTTTCCTTTCCTTGCAGTGCCTTTTATGAAAACATGGTTAAAGTTGCCAGATGTGTGACATATAATAAGGTGAGGCCTCTTCGGTTGAAAAGGAGAATGTTTACTCCCTCCGTCCCATAATATAAGATATTATTACATCCAATATACTCATATATTGGATGTAATAAGATCTTATATTATGTGACGGAGGGAGTACATTCCAAAATCGAGTCGCTTGCCTTCAAGCATTATCTTTCACCAATATAGTTTACTCTTGAATGACAGGTTGTAGGAATATTTGGATTCAGTCAAGAGGATCACATACGAAAGATTAGCTTTCCTCCTGTGCAAGCAGTTCCGTCATTCCCTTCTTCATTTCCCCATCTCTTCTCTGGCATGGAACAACTACGTTGCCTGATCCCATGTGCAATAGACCAGGTATAAACATAACTTTTTGTATAATCATCTTATCTAACATGATTGGTTTTATATCCTATCAATATGGATGTCTTTACCCCGAAAAAAAAATGGATGTCTTTATTCCTATGCAAATATCATGGAGGCTCAGTTCTGTTGGCGGCTTCTAAATAAGCTACCCCCTCCCCAGCTTATTTGGTTAACTGGTTTAACCTCAATGCATAGTATGGGGGCGGCTTCTAAAATAAACTGGGGAAGGTATGGCTTATGCCATAAGCTGCCAAAAGATCTGGGCCGAAAGCATGTCTGAATAATTTCGTCATAGATGCTGATCTGTTGGTAGATGTTTATATTTTTTTAACAAGCATCTGTTTGTCAATCAATTCATTTTCTATTCTGCCAGGATCCTTATTTCAGGATGACCCGTGACGTTGCCCCTAGAATTGGTTGTCAAAAGCCATCACTGACTGAATCCAGATTTTTCCCTGCTCTTCAGGTACATTTATTTTTCTCAGGAATATGAATCCAGAAATTAATATCTTCACTGCACAGAAGTTCGAAAATCTTTGTCTTTACTCTTATAAAAGTCTGAGTTGGTGGCAGTCCATTCACCCTTAGAGATTACCTCTTAAATTGCAAAAAATCAATTACCATAATTATCATGCATTCTATGTAGTAGATAAATGTATGACAATATTTTTATTAGTTGATCCGTTGATATATATTTTGAAATATATTTTTATTTGCACAAAGCTAGAGATTACTATGACACGAGCGTTTAAACAACTCGTGCAATAAAAAAGAACTTCTGTAGCAAATGCTTGAACATTTAACTTCCGTAGCAATGCACGGGTATTTAGCTAGTGGCAATGAGACATGAGTTTATGCATGGATGCACAATGGAGATCTTTGATGGTATGGGATTATCCATACAATGCCAGCCAGTTAGGATTGTATAGCAAAGTGATATCTTACAGATGAAATGTTTCAATTGGAAGTATTCAAGCTTGTTCCTAGAATTCCTAATTGTGAAGTTACAAGTGCATCCCATATTTATGCATATGTTAACCAAGACTAACAAATGTAACTAACCTTTCTTTATGAGATAAATGCAATAGCTTTTACCGAGGGATAATTATACCCACGGTATGGCTGTACCAAAATACCTTGTGCAGGTCTATGCGTACGTATACTATGCCTTAGGGCCCACACGGGTAATCTGATTTAGTTTGGGTAAGTCACGGGTACTAGAAATCACATGCGGATATCCAAGGTATAAACAAGGCAGGCTTATCCCTAAGCTACTCCCTCCGTTTTCAAAAAGATGGCGTGCATGTGGTTGCACGCAGACCAACACAAACCAGAGCGCACCAGTCATATGAATATTCACACCCCCAGCTCAACTCCTGATTGGAGATACGCCTTCCTTTTGGAGAAAGATGGGAAAAATTGGATGCCTTGTTTTCGGGACCGGAGGGAGTAGCTTGCAAGGCAAGGCAGAAGCCGGATGTAGAAGGGTTTCCACCGCCTCAATACCCCTACATAAAGGGTGGAGAGGGCCCCGCATAAAAATCATTTCCACCGCCTCAATACCCCACATAAACCCTAGAATTTGTTGGGTTGCTTCCCAGTCCGCCTAGAGTCATTGTTGTACTCTTGTTCATCATATAATCGATACGCACAGGACGTAGGCTATTACCCAATCTGGGGGCCTGAACCTGTCTACACATCGGTGTTGTGGTGTTGACGTTGGCCTGAGGGTTCCCTGGAAACAAACAAATCTCATGATGCACATACTGTAAGATTGCGATTATCAAATTGCCCACAAGCTTGTATTATTATGATAAATACAAGCCCAGTTTAACTGCTACTAGTTAGTTGTTGAACTTGCTATTTTCTCAAATTGGCCTTTTTGAACTGTACAAGACTTTTGACTTCTATTTATGGAGTCCATGTACCATGTCTTTTGTTCAGCATTTCTTTTTTACTTCATACTCCCTCAGTTCCAAATTATAACATGTTTTAGTTTGGTAGCTTTTCCTTTTGAAATTGCTTAGTTTGGTATTGGTAGCTTATAAGACTCATAACCTTGGGGTTGCGGGTTGGATTCCCTCCTGAGTCAAACTTCTTTAAGTTTGACCAAATTTATAGAAAAATATAGCACCATCTACAGCACCAAAATTTCACTAAATCTGCCATGAAATAGATTTTCATAGTATATTTATTTGGTATTGTAAATGCTGATACATTTCCTATGAACTTGTAACATGCTGTTATGTTACAGACCATTGTACATTACCATTGCTAATTATAAATGAAAAAGACTCACAGTAGGAGTTTTCCCTACTGTTTTTGGTACAAAAATCCTATAAACTTGGTCAAACATAAAGAAGTTCGATTTAGGTTGAAACTATAACATTCTACAATTTTAAACGGAGGATATCTTGGATGCGATGAATTTTTAAGACACTACTTTACCAGTTGCTTATTTCTATTTTACAGGGGGAGAGCACGAAAATGTCAGCTAGTGATCCAAATTCTGCGATATATGTGACAGATAGTGAAGAAGAAATAAAGAAGGTTTGTTGTGAGCATAACTTTGGCCTGAGAAATATTTGCCGACAATTACATATCTTGAGCTAGTCCTTTTTTGTGTGTGAAATGGTTGCTAGCTTGAGCCAAAGATGAAACTGTGGACTGTGGGATTGTTCTATTATTTCACAGGCTTATCATTATTGTTATTCGTTTTCCAGGTGAACAAATATGCTTTCTCAGGTGGCCAAGACTCAGCGGAACTCCAAAGAGAGCTTGGAGCTAACCTTGAGGTAAGCCCTTGTCCTGCTCTTGAGCACTTTTTATTGGACAACAAATTAGTGCAGATAGCAAGCCTTTTTTGCTTCTCCGATTGCCTGTATTGTACACCACTTTCTGAGATATATTGCTTGAGATGCAAAACTTACACTAAATAAATAGTTTGAGTATATATCCCGAAAAACTTTCAGTCCTACAGAATCTGCAGTTGGGAAGCGATGTGCATATGATTTATTTGGTACTCCCTCCGTAAACAAATACTCACTCCGTCCCAAAATAAGTGTCGTGGTTTTAGTTCAAATAAGTCCAAATTTGAACTAAAACGACGGCACTTACTTTGGAACGGAGGCAGTATAAGGCATTTTAGATATTTCAATATGGATTACATACGGACTGAAATGAATGAACAATACACTAAAATGCGTCTATATACATCTGAATCAGAAAAGAGTTAAAACGTCTTATACTCCCTCCGTTCCTAAATATTTGTCTTTCTAGAGATTTCAACAAGTGACTACATACGGAGCAAAATGAGTGAATCTACACTAAAATATGTCTACATACATCCGTATGTGGTAGTCCATTTGAAATCTCTAAAAAGACAAATATTTAGAAACGGAGGGAGTATTTATTTACGGAGGGAGTACTATACCTGCTAGTGATCTTGCATGTGCTGGCCTACAATCTGAAATGAACGTCATCGTGACAAAGCATCATTCGCACCTCGTCTTGTTCTTGTTTCATTCCTGCAATATTCTTGTTGTGTACTGGGTTCCTTGGGCAAGACAAAACCAATCAGTGAATTATAATTGTGGTGTTCAGGTGGATGTCCCGGTTAAGTACCTGAACTTCTTCCTTGAAGACGACGATGATCTCGAGCAGATAAAGAAGGTAATATTTCAAGTTATGCTACATATATGGGATCAGTTTATTCGATACGTTTCTTCTACCTATTTTCCTCAACTAAATGTATGTTCTGAATCTCAACGTCAGGGTTACGGGGATGGAAACCTGCTAACTGGTAAAGTGAAGAATCTTCTTGGTGACGTTCTATCTGAGCTGGTTAAAAGACATACGAGAGCTAGAGCTCAAGTGACAGGAGGTAATGCAATTCATTAGATCTGTCATCTTGCACACTTCTGTACATTCTTAAGTACACAATGAGCATGGCGCAATAATATTTAGTATCTTTGGGTAAAAATGATACGTATTTCGTATCCACTGTGCTCACACGTAATTATATTATGCATATTTTGCACAGTAGCGAGCATGTATATGCAAGCACGGCCGACAGCATGGCTATAGTTTCTCAACGAAATGCTCATCTCAGCAATATGCATAGAACATATATTTCTTGTCTATTTAACGATTTCCTGCTTGTGCAGATGGTTGACGCCTTCATGGCTGCGAGACCTCTTCCCAATATGTTTGGCTGAGAATATTATCAAGACAGGAATGCTACCAATGTACAAGGTTTTATTTTTAGTCGGAGTAGTTTTTTTTTTTCCATTTTTTTCCAATGGCCTGACGTAGCAACGGTCCCAAGACGCTAATGATTTTAGCCATGATCAATTTCGAAGCAGAATAACGACTAATTCACTAGTCTCTTTTTGGTTGTGCAAAAACAAAGTTGACCTTCTTATCCAAGTGTCTGACTGGACAAGATTCTTTGCCCCCCAAAATAGCCAACCTCCTCCCTGTAGACTGGGCTTGGGCCCACAGGCACACAAAATCTTTGGCAAAACTGACTAGCATTTATCTCCATACACCTCACTCCTTCCATATTTTTAAAACTAGAATTGCTTTTTTGAAACTGCACTCCCAACATTTTTGTTTGCTGAGAAATCAGTTGACCATGTAGCAAGATCCCTTTGTGTTACTACTTGAGAAGCATGACAATTGCACAAGCTGACACTCTTGTACAGAGAAATCAGAAATGTAACAAAAGGCTCCTGAAACTTACTTCCACTCACTATT
The DNA here is from genome assembly GCF_018294505.1 of Triticum aestivum. Lineage (NCBI taxonomy): Eukaryota > Viridiplantae > Streptophyta > Magnoliopsida > Poales > Poaceae > Triticum > Triticum aestivum. Next base: position 237,526,043 of record NC_057814.1, on the reverse strand, counting down.
ATAATATGCTTTGGATATTTTCATATGTACTTCCTCCGTTCCATAATGTAAGACGTTTTTTAACACTAGTGTAGTGTCAAAAAGTGTCTTATTTTATGGGACGGAGGGAGTACTATATACAGAGTGAAATGAGTCTATATATATCCGATTTTGAAAAAAAAAGTTAGAACATCTTATAACAGTGAACGGAGGCGGTACTTATCATTGCATTGAGTGCCGTTTTGGAGGAGATAAACAAAAGGATGCCCATCGGTTTGTAGGACCTAGGCACTTTGTATTGACAAAAGGACCTGGATATTTAGGGGACGTCAGATTTTTAGGCATGGAAAATCGAACGTTTTTCATGGCAAATTATGTTTGCTGAAGATGACAAGTTTAGTTGATGACCATGGCAAATTTGCTCCAGTCCAGAAAATTGTCGTGCTTGCAAACTAAATTTGCCATCATTGCACCAACATAAATTGCCATGAAAAATATTTGATTTGTCATGTTTAAAAATCTGATGTCAGATTTTTAAACTTTCCGTTGACAAAAGTCAGCGTATTGGTTAACATAAAGAATGGAAAAAAATGACGGGAAAATGTACCTCTCAGGCTACAACAATATTGGATGAGGGGTCAATAAATTTTGTATGCGATCTGAAAAAATATGGCGAGTGGTGTTATGAAACTTTAGAAAGCAAAATGTCCCACTTAAAGGCCAATTTTGAGAGTCAATGTTGTTGGATTCTTAGACACAACTCGCGGCACCTTCGATTTGAGTGGCCGTGGAGCCGAAGCATTCGATTTGAGTGGAGAGCCGAACCAGACTTCGTATGAGGGATATAATGCCTGAACAATGCGCAAAACTGGTTCAAGTTATAGAGCCTGGTTAGATCAGATTTTTTTTTCTGATTCCTTTTTCGTTTAAAAAACCAAAATTAGAGAAGATTGGGCCGCGGTCGTTGTCGTTGAACCCTTGAATAAATCTAAAACAATTGACATCAAATGTTATCATCTCGCACAATGAGGGAAACTACAAGAATCAAAGCTCTCTCGACTATATTCAGATGAACGAACTCGAGGAGGATCGGATGACTGAGAAATCACACCATTTGAGCCTTTTTTTCATGCTATATTTATCAATGGAAGCGGAAGGAAAGGAAGAGAAACTTATTAATTTGTTGTAGCCAACCTTACCATTTCAATGAGCGGTAGAGGTACAATAGAAATTATTAATACCGATTTAGGTGAGCAGCATTGCCCGAAGGAAGAAGTCTTCTTGTTAGCGAGTAGTTTCTTTAGACGATTTTCACGAGCATACAGAGGAGAAAGAAAATCAAGCAATATGGACAACTAACTATGGATCCTTGTATTGAATCCGGCAGTCATTTTGGTTGATGTCCCTATGATAATTGGTAACTTCTCACTTTCAGTTGACTAGAGTCGGTGGAAACACTGGAATACATTGCATCAACCTGGGAGCATTAGCTCGTTGTTATGCCCATTCCTTGCCTAACTTTGCTAATTTCTCTTTTCTACATATATCTTGAGCTCGAAACTCCCCAACAGTAAGACATAATAAGCTCGAAACTCCTCAGCAAATGAGATAAAAGACAGAATGAACAATGGGCAAGGATGATGGTTGAAGCGGATCCATTCCATCCTATGCCTCATTTGGAAACTCAAAGCCCGAAAGATAAACTGGAAAAAGGCACCATCATCCGTTCAAATGCCACACTTGTGAAGATAACAACTCTAACATAAGTTTCTATGCAACGACAAAAACCATAACATAAACTTATAGCCAGAGCAAAGGCTCTGGGGTTCTCCTTTGCGGCAGGTGACACGAAGAGGGTTCCTTTGCGGCAGGCGACACGAAGAAGAGCCCCAGAGCCTTTGCTCTTGCTCGAAGTTTATGTTATGTTTCGGAGATGCCTGTAATAACTAAATCTTAAGATGCTATGCCGGTTCGGAGGTGGTTCTAGGGTAAGGGCGTGTTTGGTTGCCCGCATCAAGCCCAACCAGACCCGCGCTGGGTGAGTGTGGGCTGTTTGGTTGCCTAGTTTTACTATTGGGCCTGCATAGCACGATGTTTAAAGCAGCTCTGGGCCTGCCTCGCTGGAAACGCACGAATCGGCAGTTTCTCCATGGCCAGGCCCGAGCGGTGCACGTGGGCGGGCGCGGCTGCACGCGCGCGGCCACCCTCGAGAAGCCGCGTTGCTTCCCGAAGCGCCGGCAGTTATTAGCCTCACCGCTCCCTCTCCCCACTCTTCCCCCCTCTCCCAACTCTCACCGGCGGCGGCGGATCGGAGCAAAGGAAGAAGACCACCGGACTCCATCAGCGGCGGCGGTGGATCGGAGCAGACGAAGAAGACCACCGAACTCCATCAATGGCGGTAAGCACTTCTCTCTCTTCGACATGCACGCTAGATTCGATCCACGGCGGAGGGGAATGGGGAATAGAGGTAGATAAGCATAGGGGTAGTTCATACTAGTTCTTAGCAGTTCATACATGCAAGATCGGAATGCATAAGGTAGATTTCGGGATTGGGGGATAGGGGAATAGGGGGAAAGGGGGTACACAACGGACACCGGCTGACCACGGCGGCCGTCACCGGCGTGCGGAGCGGCTGGTTGAGCCGCCGGCCTTCATCTTCTTCTTCATCGCCGTGCGGGCCGGCGGGTCGTCCTCGGCAGAGTCGAGGTCGATCTGCCAGGTAGGACGGACTGGCTCCGACGCCCTAGCTGGCATGTGCACCGCCTCTTCTTCCTCCTCCTTAGGCTCCCCTGAAGGAAATATGCCCTAGAGGCAATAATAAAGTTATTATTTATTTCCTTATATCATGATAAATGTTTATTATTCATGCTAGAATTGTATTAACCGGAAACATGATACATGTGTGAATACATAGACAAACAGAGTGTCACTAGTATGCCTCAACTTGACTAGCTCGTTGATCAAAGATGGTTATGTTTCCTAGCCATAGACATGAGTTGTCATTTGATTAACGGGATCACATCATTAGGAGAATGATGTGATTGACTTGACCCATTCCGTTAGCTTAGCACTCGATCGTTTAGTATGTTGCTATTGCTTTCTTCATGACTTATACATGTTCCTATGACTATGAGATTATGCAACTCCCGTTTACCGGAGGAACACTTTGTGTGCTACCAAACGTCACAACGTAACTGGGTGATTATAAAGGTGCTCTACAGGTGTCTCCGAATGTACTTGTTGGGTTGGCGTATTTCGAGATTAGGATTTGTCACTCCGATTGTCGGAGAGGTATCTCTGGGCCCTCTCGGTAATGCACATCACTTAAGCCTTGCAAGCATTGCAACTAATGAGTTTGTTGCGGGATGATGTATTACGGAACGAGTAAAGAGACTTGCCGGTAACGAGATTGAACTAGGTATTGAGATACTGGCGATCGAATCTCGGGCAAGTAACATACCGATGACAAAGGGAACAACGTATGTTGTTATGCGGTTTGACCGATAAAGATCTTCGTAGAATATGTGGGAGCCAATATGAGCATCCAGGTTCCGCTATTGGTTATTGACCGGAGAGGTGTCTCGGTCATGTCTACATAGTTCTCGAACCCGTAGGGTCCGCACGCTTAACGTTACGATGACAGTTATATTATGAGTTTATATGTTTTGATGTACCGAAGGAGTTCGGAGTCCCAGATGAGATCAGGGACTTGACGAGGAGTCTCTAAATGGTCGAGACGTAAAGATCGATATATTGGACGACTATATTCGGACATCGGAAAGGTTCCGAGTGATTCGGGTATTTTTCGGAGTACCGGAGAGTTACGGGAATTCGTATTGGGCCTTAATGGGCCATACGGGAAAGGAGAGAAAGGCCCCAAAGGGTGGCCGCACCCCTCCCCATGGACTAGTCCGAATTGGACTAGGGAGGGGGGGCGCCCCCTTCCTTCTTTCTCCTTCTCCCTTCCCTTTTCCTACTCCAACAAGGAAAGGAGGAGTCCTACTCCCGGTGGGAGTAGGACTCCCCCTTGGCGCCCTCCTCCTAGGCCGGCGGCCTCCCCCCTTGCTCCTTTATATACGGGGGCAGGGGCACCCCATAGACACAACAATTGATCTATTGATCTTTTAGCCGTGTGCGGTGCCCCCCTCCACCATATTACACCTCGATAATATCGTAGCGGTGCTTAGGCGAAGCCCTGCGTCGGTAGAACATCATCATCGTCACCACGCCGTCGTGCTGACGAAACTCTCCCTCAACACTCGGCTGGATCGGAGTTCGAGGGACGTCATCGAGCTGAACGTGTGTTGAACTCGGAGGTGCCGTGCGTTCGGTACTTGATCGGTCGGATCGTGAAGACGTACGACTACATCAACCGCGTTGTGTTAACGCTTCCGCTATCGGTCTACGAGGGTATGTGGACAACACTCTCCCCTCTCATTGCTATGCATCATCATGATCTTGCGTGTGCGTAGAATTTTTTGAAATTACTACGTTCCCCAACAGTGGCATCCGAGCCTGGTTTTATGCATTGATGTTATGCACGAGTAGAACACAAGTGAGTTGTGGGCGATATAAGTCATACTGCTTACCAGCATGTCATACTTTGGTTCGACGGTATTGTGAGATGAAGCGGCCCGGACCGACATTACGCGTACGCTTACGCGAGACTGGTTTCACCGTTGCGAGCACTCGTTGCTTAAAGGTGACCGGCGGGTGTCTGTCTCTCTCACTTTAGTTGAACCGAGTGTGGCTACGCCCGGTCCTTGCGAAGGTTAAAACAGCACCAACTTGACAAACTATCGTTGTGGTTTTGATGCGTAGGTAAGAACGGTTCTTGCTCAGCCCGTAGCAGCCACGTAAAACTTGCAACAACAAAGTAGAGGACGTCTAACTTGTTTTTGCAGGGCATGTTGTGATGTGATATGGTCAAGACATGATGCTATATTTTATTGTATGAGATGATCATGTTTTGTAACCGAGTTATCGGCAACTGGCAGGAGCCATATGGTTGTCGCTTTATTGTATGAAATGCAATCGCCATGTAATTGTTTTACTTTATCACTAAGCGGTAGCGATAGTCGTAAAAGCAATAGTTGGCGAGACGACAACGATGCTACGATGGAGATCAAGGTGTCGCGCCGGTGACGATGGTGATCATGACGGTGCTTCGGAGATGGAGATCACAAGCACAAGATGATGATGGCCATATCATATCACTTATATTAATTGCATGTGATGTTAATCTTTTATGCATCTTATCTTGCTTTGATTGACGGTAGCATTATAAGATGATCTCTCACTAAAAATTTCAAGATAAAAGTGTTCTCCCTGAGTATGCACCGTTGCGGAAGTTTTTCGTGCTGAGACACCACGTGATGATCGGGTGTGATAGGCTCTACGTTTAAATACAACGGGTGCAAAACAGTTGCACACGCGGAATACTCAGGTTAAACTTGACGAGCCTAGCATATGCAGATATGGCCTCGGAACACTGAGACCGAAAGGTCGAGCATGAATCATATAGTAGATATGAACAACATAGTGATGTTCACCATTGAAAACTACTCCATTTCACGAGATGATCGGTTATGGTTTAGTTGATTTGGATCACGTAATCACTTAGATGATTAGAGGGATGTCTATCTAAGTGGGAGTTCTTAAGTAATTTGATTAATTGAACTTAAATTTATCATGAACTTAGTCCTGATAGTATTTTGCAAATTATGTTGTAGATCAATAGCTCGCGTTGTTGCTTCCCTGTGTTTTTGACATGTTCCTAGAGAAAAATTATGTTGAAAGATGTTAGTAGCAATGATGCGGATTGGATCCGTGATCTGAGGATTATCCTCATTGCTGCACGGAAGAATTATGTCCTTGATGCACCGCTAGGTGACAGACCTATTGCAGGAGCAGATGCAGACGTTATGAACGTTTGGCTAGCTCAATATGATGACTACTTGATAGTTTAGTGCACCATGCTTAACGGCTTAGAATCGGGACTTCAAAGACGTTTTTGAACGTCATGGACCATATGAGATGTTCCAGGAGTTGAAGTTAATATTTCAAGCAAATACCCGAGTTGAGAGATATGAAGTCTCCAACAAGTTCTATAGCTAAAAGATGGAGGAGAATAGCTCAAGCAGTGAGCATGTGCTCAGATTGTCTGGGTACTACAATTGCTTGAATCAAGTGGGAGTTAATCTTCCAGATAAAATAGTGATTGACAGAATTCTCTAGTCACCATCACCAAGTTAGTAGAACTTCGTGATGAACTATAGTATGCAAGGGATGACGAAAGTAATTCCCGAGCTCTTCGTGATGCTGAAATCGACGAAGGTAGAAATCAAGAAAAACATCAAGTGTTGATGGTTAACAAGACCACTAGTTTCAAGAAAAGGGCAAAGGGATAGAAGGGGAGCTTCAAGAAGAACGGCAAGCAAGTTGCTGCTCAAGTGAAGAAGCCCAAGTCTGGACCTAAGCCTGAGACTAAGTGCTTCTACTGCAAAGGGACTGGTCACTGGAAACGGAACTACCCCAACTATTTGGTGGATAAGAAGGATGGCAAAGTGAACAAAGGTATATTGGATATACATGTTATTGATGTGTACTTTACTAGTGTTTATAGCAACCCCTCGGTATTTGATACTGGTTCAGTTGCTAAGAGTAGTAACTCGAAACGGGAGTTGCAGAATAAACAGAGACTAGTAAAAGGCGAGGTGACGATGTGTGTTGGAAGTAGTTCCAAGATTGATATGATCATCATCGCACACTCCCTATACTTTCGGGATTAGTGTTGAAACTAAATAAGTGTTATTTGGTGTTTGCGTTAAGCATGAATATGATTTGATCATGTTTGTTGCAATAAGGTTATTCATTTAAATTAGAGAATAATTGTTGTTCTGTTTACATGAATAAAACCTTCTATGGTCATACACCCAATAAAATGGTTTGTTGGATCTCGATCGTAGTGATACACATCTTCATAATAATGAAGCCAAAAGATGCAAAGTTAATAATGATAGTGCAACTTATTTGTGGCACTGCCGTTTAGGTCATATTGGTGTAAAGCGCATGAAGAAACTCCATACTGATGGGATTTTGGAATCACTTGATGCTTGCGAACCATGCCTCATGGGCAAGATGACTAAAACGCCGTTCTCCGGAACTATGGAGAGAGCAACAGATTTGTTGGAAGTCATACATACAGATGTATGTGGTCCAATGAATATTGAAGCTCGTGGCAGATATCGTTATTTTCTCACCTTCACAGATGATTTGAGCAGATATGGGTATATCTACTTAATGAAACATAAGTCTGAAACATTTGAAAAGTTCATATAATTTCAGAGTGAAGTGGAAAATCATCGTAACAAGAAAATAAAGTTTCTACGATCTGATCGTGGAGAAGAGTATTTGAGTTACGATTTGGCCTTCAGTTAAAACAATGTGAAATAGTTTCACTACTCACGCCACCTGGAACACCACAGTGTAATGGTGTGTCCGAACATCGTAACCGTACTTTATTAGATATGGTGCAATATATGATGTCTCTTACCGGTCTACCACTATCGTTTTGGGGTTATGCATTAGAGGCAGCTACATTCACATTAAATAGGGTACCATCTAAATCCGTTGAGACGACATCTTATGAACTGTGGTTTGGCAAGAAACCAAAGTTGTCGTTTTTTAAAGTTTGGGGTTGCGATGCTTATGTGAAAAAGTTTCATCCTGATAAGCTCAAACCCAAATCGGAGAAATGTGTCTTCATAGGATACCCAAAGGAGACAGTTGGGTCTTCTTTCACAGATCCGAAGGCAAGACATTCGTTGCTAAATATGGATCCTTTCTAGAGAAGGAGTTTCTCTCGAAAGAAGTGAGTGGGAGGAAAGTAGAACTTGATGAGGTAATTGTACCTGCTCCCTTATTGGAAAGTAGTTCATCACAGAAATCTGTTCCTGTGACTCCTACACCAATTAGTGAGGAAGTTAATGATGATGATCATATAACTTCAGATCAAGTTACTACCAAACCTCGTAGGTAAACCAGAGTGAGATCCACACCAGAGTGGTACGGTAATCCTGTTTTGGAGGTCATGTTATTTGACCATGACGAACCTACGAACTATGAAGAATCGATGGTGAGCCCAGATTCCGCAAAATGGCTTGAGGCCATGAAATCTGAGATGAGATCCATGTATGAGAACAAAGTATGGACTTTGATTGACTTGCCCAATGATCGGCGAGCCATTGAGATTAAATGGATCTTCAAAGAGGAAGACGGACGCTGATAGTAGTGTTACTATCTACAAAGCTAGAATTGTCGCAAAAGGTTTTCGACAAGTTTAAGGTGTTGACTACGATGAGAGTTTCTCACTTGTATCTATGCTTAAGTCTGTCCGAATCATATTAGCAATTGCCGCATTTTATGAAATCTGGCAAATGGATAAACAAAACTGCATTCCTTAATGGATTTATTAAAGAAGAGTTGTATATGATGCAACCAGAAGGTTTTGTCAATCCTAAAGGTGCTAACAAAATATGCAAGCTCCAGCGATCCATCTATGGACTGGTGCAAGTATCTCAGAGTTGGAATATACGCTTTGATAAGTTGATCAAAGGATATAGTTTTATACAGACTTGCGGTTGTCAGGACCCCGATTCTAAGTCACACCGATCTAGCCTGTAACACCTCATATCACTTTGCGGCCTCACGCACGGTATTCCCACGGGTGTCGCCTTACCATGGCCCGGGACCGTTTGCGCCTTTTGGCTCACGTATATGATAGTGTCGCTAGCATCCATATGACAGAGAACCCGGGCCGACATGACTAGTCGTGAACCCAAAGTGGCACTAACTTACGGGGACAGGCATACGTGAATCAACATCGAGCATGTCGGTCAGCAGCGTGCGAATCCGGGCTGTAGCACTGGGCTAACAGGACTCCGGGAACCCGAGCTGTAGCAGGCTAGGCAGGACTCCGGATGTCACCGCGTGACATTTCCCCGAAGGGACAGACACAGGAACGAAGTGAAACACATGCCGGCCAGTCAAGTGTTCCGGAGCAGTAGTGCTGGGCTAGCAGGACTCCGGTGAACCGGGCTGTAGCGGACTACTATGGCTCATGGAAGCACAAGACTACATTTCCCCATAAGAGAGGCTACCAAGGATAAACAACTAGGTTGTCAGATCCCACACATACCAAGCATTTCAATCATACACGCAATATGCTCGATATGTGTAAATACAACATGGCATCACAACATAACTCTACGACTCAAGTATTTATTCATTAGGCTCCGAGGAGTGAGATATTACAAACATGGGTCTCTCGACCCAGCATTCAGAGCATACAAGTCAAACACATGCGGAAGCTTAACATATCTGAGTACAGACAACTATAAATGAAAAAGGCTGAGAAGCCTGACTATCTACTAGATCCTGCCGAGGGCACAAGATCGTAGCTGAGGTAACAAGCTAAACGTCGAAGTCCACACGGAACTACTAGCGAGACTGACGTCTCTCTGCAAAACATAAAATAAGCAAACGTGAGTACAAATGTACCCAGCAAGACTTACATCAGAACTATCTACATATGCATCGGTATCAACAAAGGGGGTGGTGGAGTTTAACTGCAGCAAGCCAGCTTTGACTCGGTGGCTATCCTAACTAAGACTGCAAGTAACTCTTTTGAGGTGGCGCACACGAGTCCACATATTCACCATATCAATACTCCACTATGGATCCGCTCTCGTCTCCCTACGAGAACGCCATCCATAGCACTCACGCTTATCTTGCGCATTTTAGACACTTTCACTTGTCTATGAACTATTATAGGCAACCCAGAAGTCCTTTACCGCGGACACGGCTATTCGAATAGATCATATTAACCCTGTAGGGGTGTACTTCGACACACACGCTCTCACCACTTACCGTCGTTTACACGACCTGTACTCGGCAACCTTCAAGCGGAAGCCCAACGTGGGTGTCGGCCACAGCCTACCTAAACACTCAAGTCTCTAGTCCAAGTTTATCGCCTATTCAGGTTCCATCCGCAGGGAGTCCGGCCGAGGTTTCCACATACGGACCCGAACGATGTGTGCAGGGTTCCCGAGACACCAAACGGGCACCCGGTACACCGTGCCACGTGCCTACCGCATCACAGCCCACCCCTCCGGTCAGCGCTGCCCACGGCCTCCAGCATACTACAAACACCAGAAACTACTTGCAACTCCTGGACAGAGGACAAGGGTGATTAAGAAGCCGAGAGGGTCCATTGGTTTCGGGCCCAATGCGTGGTAGTAACTGTATCATGGATCACAAACACAGAACTCAGTTCCTGAGGACGGCTTCAATGAGACAACCCACCATGTAGTCCTACATGGCCTCTCACCGCTACCTTTACCAAATCGTGTTCACACACTTAGCTCACACACAGTAGGACATGTTCATCACCATTCCAACTCATCCCCGATGAATCAGACCCGACTCAACTCTAAGCAGTAGCAGGCATGACAAACAAGCATGAATGAGTAGGCACATCAGGGCTCAAACAACTCCTACTCATGCTAGTGGGTTTCATCTATTTACTGTGGAATGACAGGTCATGCAGAGGATAAGGGGTTCAGCTACCGCGGCATGTAACAGATGAATCGTTGTTGTCCTAATGCAGTAAAAGAGAGCAGGAGCGAGAGAGTGGGATTGTATCGGAGTGAACAAGGGGGTTTGCTTGCCTGGCACTTCCGAAGATCATATAGCTCTTCATCAGTGTCATCGAGCACGTCATCGGAGCATCGGCTACTGAGAGGGGACGGTTACCGGCAAACAGAGAAGGACACAATCAATGCAATGCGACAATATGATGCATGGTCATGACATGTCAAGAATGTTATGATTTACACTAATGCATCTAGCAACAGTTTAAATGAGGTCCATATGAACTAAGGGTTCATATGCAAACTCCATATTTAGCATTTATAATGTCATTATCATGTTTTCACCTATACAGCAGGTATAACTTAGTTTTACATGCATGAAAATGATACAGATGGATAGATTGCATTTTTCTGATAATTTTTCATACATAAATCTTTTCAATCTGAGTTATAGATTATTTTCTATGATTTTTAGAAGTTTGCTACATTTTCTGGAATTTCCTGATTAAAAATAAATCTAGAAAATGTAATACTGTGTTAGCATTGCGTCACTGTGACGTCAGCAAGTCAACAGGGGCTGGTCCGGGTCAAACCTGACAGTGGGACCCATATGTCATCGACTCAGCTAATTAATATAGTTAATTAGCCTTAAGTTAAACCTAACCAAAATGTCAGTGGGGCCAGGGCCCACATGTCAATGACCCAGGGGGGTCAAATCCCTGGTCAACCGGGGCTAAATCAGCGGCGTTTAGCCGCCGGCGGCAGCAGATGCGGCGGAAGGGCTCAGGATTGCTCCTCCGGCGCCCAATCAAGCAGAGGAGGGCACGCGCGGGGAGCTGGGGCTCGCCCGCATCCAGAGCGGCATGCGGCAGCAGCGGGGACGGACGGAGCTCGCCGGAAACGAGCTCGGGGCGGCGCTGGCGTTCGGGTGTTTGTGGCTACGGGGCTGCAGTGGCCGTGGCAGCGCGTTCATGGCACCTACAACAACTACGCGAGGCGGCGAGCATGTTGGACACGACGCCCGGGCTGTTTGGTTGCCGGGGCCGCGTCGGCGGCGGGCGCCAGCGGCGGCGGGTGCGGTCGCTACGGCATGCGAGGAAGAGAACGGAGAGGGGGGAAACGGCCAGCAGCTCACCACGGTCACGACGAGCGGGTCGGCGAGGTCGGGGAGGAGCTGATGAAGACGGGAGGTCACCGGCGATCTCGGCGGCCGAACGACGGAGACGAGGTCGGGGGCGACGCTTCGGGGCGTTTGGCGGGGCGTGACTCGGTGGGGAGGAAGAGGGGGTCGAGGCGAAGCTTCGGAGCACATCGACGAGGCGAGGCAGTGGCTCTGGGCGCGGTGGTGCTCGTCGGCGGCGACGACGCGCTCGGGCGTTCGCGGGAGAAAGAAACAGGGGGGAGGAGCACATGGAGAGTGAGAGGGGTCGAAGCGACTGCGTGGCGTCACCAGAGAAGGCCAGGGCATCGAGGGAGAGCGGCAAGCAGGAGGTGGCCGGGGAGGAAGACGACAGGGGAGGTGGGCTGGGCCAGCGAGCTGGGCCGGCCACAGGTAGGTGGGCCAGGTAGTCCTTCTCTCTCTCTTTTATTTCTGTTTTCAGTTTTCCTATTTTTTTCAGTATGTTTTGATTTAGTTCAAAGACCAAACCATTTTCAAAATTCATGAAAATAATTGTGTAAACCAAATGGACTTATCCAAAGCTACACAACAATTTCCAGAATTATTGAACATATATTTATTATATAACAAATATAGATCCAATTCAAATATTTATTGGATTAATTCAAAGGCCCAAAATAAATATGTTAAACCTTCCAAAAATATTGGTTTGAATTTTATTCTTGCCAATATTTTTCAAGGTTTAACAGGAACATTTTCTTAGGCTTCTTTGAGAAGATTTTAATGTTGATCATTTTTAAAAGGTTTCTGAGGCTTTGAAAATTCCTCAATTCAAATTTCATTTGAGTTTAAACATGATGCATGGAGGCAAGAAAAATCAAGCAAGGGCTGATCTGGGGCTGTGACAGCGGTGAAGCCTGTATTTACAAGAAAGTGAGTGGGAGCACTACAGCATTTCTGATAAGTATATGTGAATGACATATTGTTGATCAGAAATAATGTAGAATTATTCTGCAAAGCATAAAGGAGTGTTTGAAAGGAGTTTTTCAAAGAAAGACCTCGGTGAAGCTGCTTACATATTGAGCTTCAAGATCTATAGAGATAAATCTAGACGCTTGATAAGTTTTTTCAATGAGTACATACCTTAACAAGATTTTGAAGTAGTTCAAAATAGATCAGTCAAAGAAAGAGTTCTTGCCTGTGTTACAAGGTGTGAAATTGAGTAAGACTCAAAGCCCGACCACGGCAGAAGATAGAAAGAGAATGAAAGTCATTCCCTATGCCTTGGCCATAGGTTCTATAAAGTATGCCATGCTGTGTACCAGATCTATTGTATACCCTACACTGATTTTGGCAAGGGAGAACAATAGTGATCTAGGAGTAGATCACTGGACTGCGGTCAAAATTATCCTTACTGGAATAAGGATATGTTTCTCGATTATGGAAGTGACAAAAGGTTCGTCGTAAAGGCTTACGTCGATGCAAGTTTTGACACTAATCTAGATGACTCTAAGTCTCGGTCTAGATACATATTGAAAGAGGGAGCAATTAGCTAGAGTAGCTCCGTGCAGAGCATTGTAGACATAGAAATTTACAAAATACTTATGGATCTGAATGTGACAGACCCGTTGACTAAAATTATCTCACAAGCAAAACATGATCACGACTTAGTACTCTTTGGGTGTTAATCACATAAGCGATGTGAACTAGATTACTGACTCTAGTAAACCCGTTGGGTGTTGGTCACATGACGATGTGAACTATGGGTGTTAATCACATGGTGATGTGAACAATTGATGTTAAATCACATGGCGATGTGAACTAGATTATTGACTCTAGTGCAAGTGGGAGACTGAAGGAAATATGCCCTAGAGGCAATAATAAAGTTATTATTTATTTCTTTGTATCATGATAAATGTTTATTATTCATGCTAGAATTGTATTAACCGAAAACTTGATACATGTGTGAATACATAGACAAACAGAGTGTCACTAGTATGCCTCTACTTGACTAGCTCGTTGATCAAAGATGGTTATGTTTCCTAGCCATAGACATGAGTTGTCATTTGATTAACGGGATCACATCATTAGGAGAATGATGAGATTGACTTGACCCATTCCGTTAGCTTAGCACTCGATCGTTTAGTATGTTGCTATTGCTTTCTTCATGACTTATACATGTTCCTATGACTATGAGATTATGCAACTCCCGTTTACCGGAGGAACACTTTGTGTGCTACCAAACGTCACAACGTAACTGGGTGATTATAAAGGTGCTCTACAGGTGTCTCCGAAGGTACTTGTTGGGTTGGCGTATTTCGAGATTGGGATTTGTCACTCCGATTGTCGGAGAGGTATCTCTGGGCCCTCTCGGTAGTGCACATCACTTAAGCCTTGCAAGCATTGCAACTAATGAGTTTGTTGCGGGATGATGTATTACGGAACGAGTAAAGAGACTTGCCGGTAACGAGATTGAACTAGGTATTGAGATACCGACGATCGAATCTCGGGCAAGTAACATACCGATGATAAAGGGAACAACGTATTGTGACGCCCCCGATTTGACCATACACTAATCATGCACGCAAATGTGTACGATCAAGATCAGGGACTCATGGGAAGATATCACAACACAGCTCTACAACATAAATAAGTCATACAAGCATCATAATACAAGCCAGGGGGCCTCGTGGACTCGAATACAAGTGCTCGATCACAGACGAGTCAGTGGAAGCAACAATATCTGAGTACAGACATAAGTTAAACAAGTTTGCCTTAAGAAGGCTAGCACAAACTGGGATACAGATCGAACGAGGCGCAGGCCTCCTGCCTGGGATCCTCCTAACTACTCCTGGTCATCGTCAGCGGCCTGCACGTAGTAGTAGGCACCTCCAGTGTCGTAGGTGTCGTCGTCGACGGTGGCGTCTGGCTCCTGGACTCCAGCATCTGGTTGCGACAACCAGATAGAAAGGAAAAGGGGAAAAGAGGGAGAGAAGCAACCGTGAGTACTCATCCAAAGTACTCGCAAGCAAGGAGCTACACTACATATGCATGGGTATATGTGTAAAGGGGCATATCAGTGGACTGAATTGCAGAATGCCAGAATAAAAGGAGGATAGCTAGTCCTGTCGAAGACTACGCTTCTGGTCATCTCCATCTTGCAGCATGTAGAAGAGAGTAGATTGAAGTCCTCCAAGTAGCATCGCATAGCATAATCCTACCCGGCGATCCCCTCCTCGTCGCCCTGTTAGAGAGCGATCACCGGGTTGTATCTGGCACTTGGAAGGGTGTATTTTATTCAGTATCCAGTTCTAGTTGTCATAAGGTCAAGGTACAACTCCGGGTCGTCCTTTTACCGAGGGACACGGCTATTCGAATAGATAAACTTCCCTGCAGGGGTGCACCACATAACCCAACACGCTCGATCCCATTTGGCCGGACACACTTTTCTGGGTCATGCCCGGCCTCGTAAGATCAACGCGTCGCAGCCCCACCTAGGCTCAACCGAGAGGTCAACACGCCGGTCTAACCCTATGCGCGCAGGGGTCTGGGCCCATCGCCCTATGCACACCTGCACGTTGCGAGGGCGGCCGGAAGCAGACCTAGCCTAGTGGCGTTCCAGTCCAATCCGGCGCGCGCCACTCCGTCGCTGACGTCAAAAGAGCTTCGGCTGATACCACGACGCCGGGATACCCATAACTACTCCCGCGTAGATGGCTAGTGCGTATAGACCAAATGGCCAGACTCAGATTAAATACCAAGATCTCGTTAAGCGTGTTAAGTATCCGCGAACGCCGACCAGGGCCAGGCCACCTCTCACCTAGGCGGTCTCAACCTGCCCTGTCGCTCCGCCACAAAGATCCACTTGCGGGTACTCCTACGAGCCGACCCGACTTTAGTCATCACATGTGTCATGTGTATAGTACATAAGTATATACCCGTGATCACCGCCCAGGTGATCACGGCCCAATAGTATAGCACAGCAGACGGACAAGAATGTAGGGCCACTGATGGAAAACTAGCATCCTATACTAAGCATGTAGGATTGCAGGTAAAGGTAGCAACAGTAGTAGCAAGGGCAGGCTATGCATCAGTATAGGATTAACGGAAAGCAGTAACATGCTACACTACTGTAATGCAAGCAGTATAGAGAAGAATAGGCGATATCTGGTGATCAAGGGGGGGCTTGCCTGGTTGCTCTGGCAAGTAGGAGGGGTCGTCAACTCCGTAGTCGAACTGGGCAGCAGCAGTGTCGGTCTCGTAGTCTACCGGAGAGAAGAAGGGGAAGAAACAGTGAATACAATGCAAACATAAGCATGACGATGCGTGACATGACAATGAGCAGTGCTAGGTGTGTCCTAACGCGACAGTAGGTGGTACCGGCGAAGGGAGGGGGACATCCGGGAAAGTATTCCCGATGTTTTGCGTTTTCGGACAGATGGACCGGAGGGGGAAAGTTGCGAGTTCGATAGGTTAGGGAGGTGTGGTGGACGAACGGACTGCTTATCCGGATTCGTCTCGTCGTTCTAAGCAACTTTCATGTAGAAAACATTTTCATCCGAGTTACGGTTTAAAAGATATGAATTTTCAAAGATTATTTGAATTTCTGGAATTATTTGAATTTAGCAAAAATGAATTATGACGTCAGCATGAGGTAACGCTGACGTCAGCAGGTCAACAGGTCGGCTGACCAGTCAAACCAGACAGGTGGGTCCAGTGGGACCCACATGTCATTGACAGGGCACTAATAGAGTTTTATAACTAACTTAAACAAGGTTATTAGCAGGTAGGCCCCACCTGTCA
Source organism: Triticum aestivum (assembly GCF_018294505.1). NCBI lineage: Eukaryota > Viridiplantae > Streptophyta > Magnoliopsida > Poales > Poaceae > Triticum > Triticum aestivum. The sequence goes on along the minus strand of NC_057814.1, from coordinate 237,509,489 downwards.
GTGCCTATTTAGATTAATTAATTAGTTCTATTTTATAAAAACATTTTATTTAGTTTACTTATGCGGCGGGGCCCGCATGTCAGCGTCACAGAGACGCCCAGTCAGCACGTTGACTGGGTCAACCCAGTCAACGGGGCCCGCGGGGCCCACTGGCAATGACCCGGGGTGGCCCCAGGTGTGCCACGTCAGCGGCGGCCGGCGGCACGTCGCCGGTGACGCCAAACACGGCGGAGGGCTTCGGACCTCGTCGGATTTCGCCTACGGACAACCGTTTCGCGCGCGCGAGGGCGCGTTCGAACGAGCGGTGCAACGCGCGTCGAACAGCGGTGGTGGCGTCGCCGGAGTTGGCTGGAATCGGCGCCGGCGTCGAGGCCAGCGGCGGAGCGGCTTCGATCGAAGACGGAAACGGCGAGGCAACACGCTATTGAGCAAAAGAGGAGGCTGGGGAGGATCTACGTGGTGCGGCGAGTCCAATGGGTACGAGCCCGTGACCAAACCGTCACCGGAGACGCGTCGGCGACGAGCTCCGCGGCGACGCGTTCGGCCTCGTTGTGAGAGCTAGCTAAGGTTCGCGCGAGAGCAAACGGAGAAGGGTAGGAGGTAGAGGAGCTCACCGCGCGGCACGCGGAGGCCGGTGAGAGGCTTAGTAGCAGCAGCAGTCGCCGGAGTCGAAGAAGACGACGGCGACCCGAGGAAGAAGGCGACGGCGTTGGGGGTGATGTAGGGGGTCCCGGCTCGAGCAGGTGGTCGGGGAGGACGGGCTCGACGCGGCGGAGCTCGTGGACACGTCGGGGAGGAGAACGGGGCTCGGTGGCCGCGGCTATGGCGCAGCCATGGCGACGACGGCGCTCGGTTGCGGTAGGGAACGAGGTGGAGCTGAGGGAGGAGGGAGAGGCGCAGGAACCGAGGGCGAGAGTGGGGGCGAGTGGGAGGCGCGATCAAGGAGGCGGGGCGTGGCGGCCTTATCCTCCCCCGTCGCCGGCGAGGGGGTGCGGCGGGGACCTGCCCCTGTTCCGACCCCGGTCGGGGGAACAGGGAAGGGGAGGGCACGGCCGAGCGAGGTGGGCCAGGCCGGCTGGGCCAGGGGTCGGCCCAGTTGGGCCAGGGTCCAGTGGGGGGGTTTCTCTTCTTCTCTTTTTTTTGTTTGTTTCTCCCCTTTTGTATTTTCTTTTTATTTATTTATTTTCTTTTCTGTTTTAATTCATTTAAAAGCATTTAGGCATTTTATAAAAATGTGTTTACTTCACCATAATTACCGATGCAATAATTGACATGGCCTGAACATTTTTATTTTAATATTTGAAAACTTTTGTCGTTTGACTTATTTAGGATTTAAATTTGAAACGGTTTTGAATTAACCCGAGATTAATTACAGTGACAGAGGTGACGTGCCATCATTAACGTGAGATTACTGTAGCATGATTATCCGGGCGTTACAAATCTCCTCCACTACAAGAAATCTCGTCCCGAGATTTAGGAGGTAGAAGGAAACAATGCGGGGTATTCTTCGCGCAGACGATCCTCTCGTTCCCAAGTGGCTTCATCTTCAGAATGGTGCGACCACTGGACTTTGAGGAACTTGATCGCCTTCTGACGTGTGCGGCGTTCAGCTTGGTCGAGAATGCGGACCGGATGCTCCTTATAGGAGAGGTCCTGCTGCGATTCGAGCACTTCATGATCCACTGCTCGGATTGGGTCCTTGAAGCAACGGCGGAGCTGTGACACATGGAACACATAGTGAACCTGAGAAAGGTTCGGCGGTAGCTCCAGTTGGTATGCCACTTTTCCACGCCTTTCCAGAATAGTGAATGGGCCAATATAGCGAGGAGCTAGTTTGCCCTTGATCCCGAAGCGGTGAGCACCCTTCATAGGTGTGACTCGAAGATAAGCCTTTTCGCCAGGTTGATAGACCATGTCTTTATGATGACGGTCATACTGAATCTTCTGACGTGACTGAGCAGTCTTGAGATTCTCACGGATAATGCGGACTTGTTCTTCGGCATCTTGGATAATATCTGGACCAAAGAGTGGACGTTCCCCAGTTTCTGACCAGTTCAGAGGGGTTCGGCACTTTCGTCCATATAACACTTCGAAGGGGGCCATCTTCAGACTAGCTTGATAGCTATTATTATAAGAGAACTCAGCATACGGGAGAGATTCCTCCCATTTCTTGCCGAAGGAAATAACACAAGCTCGAAGCATGTCTTCGAGAACTTGGTTGACGCGTTCAACCTGCCCTTGCGACTGAGGATGAAATGCAGTACTGAATGACAGATGAGTTCCCATAGCTTCTTGGAAACTTGCCCAGAATCTTGAAGTGAATAAGCTACCACGGTCTGAGCTGATAACCAATGGAATACCGTGGAGTGAAACAATCCTGGACATATAGAGCGTTGCCAACTGACTAGCAGTGATCGTTTCTTTGACCGCCAGAAAATGTGCAACTTTGGAAAGCCGGTCAATGACGACAAGAATAGCATCATTACCTTTCTGTGATTTGGGAAATCCAGTGACGAAGTCCATCTCAACATGGTCCCATTTCCATTCAGGAATAGAGATAGGTTGCAGAGTTCCAGCAGGCCTTTGATGTTCTGCTTTGATACGACGGCAAACGTCACACTCAGCGACATAACGAGCAATGTCTTGCTTCATATTAGACCACCAGAATCTCTGACGGATGTCTTGGTACATCTTTGTACTACCAGGGTGGATACATAGAGGCGTATCATGAGCTTCTTTCATAACCTCCTGTGTCATATCCAGGTTTTTCTCTGCACATGGCACCACTAGGCGGCCCTTGAAGTATAAGGTGCCATCTTCAGCATTAGTGAAGAATGAGGGCTTTCCTTCTACGAGGTAGCGCTTAATCTTGTGGGCTTCAGAGTCATACTTCTGTAGCCTTTTGATGCTGTCCACGAGATCTGGCTTAGCAACTAGGGTATTGAGGGAACCCTGGGTAACAACATGGAGGTTCACCTTGCCAAACTCCTTAGGAGGGGGAGCGAGTGCACCCGGAGGAACAATATGGAGGTTCAGCTTCCTGAATTCTTCAACAAGCGAGGGCTAAACTTTGTGAACCTGGAGGTGGTTGCAGTAGGACTTGCGGCTCAAGGCATCAGCCATTACATTAGCCTTGCCTGGCGTATAAGAAATACCCAAGTCAAAGTCTGCAACAAGCTCCATCCATCTCTGCTGACGGAGGTTCAGGTCTGGCTGAGTAAACAGATACTTCAGACTTTGGTGGTCAGTGAAGATCTCACAACGATTACCAAGAAGGTAATGTCGCCACTGCTTCAGCGCATGAATGACAGCAGCAAGTTCGAGGTCATGAACTGGGTAGTTCTCTTCGTGAGGGCGCAATTGCCGAGAGGCATAAGCAATCACTTTGCGGTCTTGCATTAGGACACAGCCTAATCCTTGACGGGAAGCGTCGCAGTAAATGACGAAGTCCTTCTTAGTATCAGGTGGAGCTAGAACTGGGGCAGAAGTCAACTTGTCTTTGAGTGCCTGGAAACTTTCCTGACATTTGTCTGTCCATTGGAACTTGACGCCCTTATGCAACAGATTAGTCAGAGGCCTGGCGATCTTGGAGAAGTTCTCGACGAATCGACGGCAATAGCTGGCGAGACCGAGAAAACTTCTGACTTGTTTAACGTTCTTGGGAGGAGTCCAATCAAGGATAGCCTGGACTCGTTCAGGGTTGACGGCAATACCATCCTTAGAGATGACATGCCCAAGATAGGTTACTTCCGGTAGCCAGAATTCACATTTGGAGAACTTGGCATATAGTTGATGCTCTCGTAGCTTCTCCAGCACAAGTCGAAGATGTTCAACATGTTCTTCTTCGTTCTTGGAAAATACCAGGATATCATCCAGATAAACCACGACGAACTTGTCGAGGTAATCCATGAATATATAGTTCATCAGACGAGAGAAGGTGGCTGGAGCATTGGTTAAACCGAAAGACATGACGGTGTACTCGTATGAACCATAGCGAGTCACGAAGGCGGTCTTTGGGATATCCTCTTCGCGAACACGGATCTGGTGGTAACCCAACCTCAAGTCGAGCTTAGAGAACACTGACGAACCCGCCAGTTCATCATACAGATCATTGATCCGAGGAAGAGGATATTTATTCTGAATGGTAGCTTGGTTTATAGGACGGTAGTCTTGAACTAATCGGTTTGTCCCATCCTTCTTCTTGACAAAGAGAGAAGGTGCTCCCCAAGGAGAGCAACTTGGGCGAATGAATCCTTTGCGAAGAGATTTGTTGATTTCCTCCTTAAGCTCAAGGAGTTCATGCGGCGGCATTTTGTAGGGTCGCTTGGCTATAGGAGTGGTGCCTGGTTTCAAGTCGATGATGAATTCGACAGCTCTAGCAGGGGGAATCCCTGGAAGTTCTTCAGGGAAGACGTCGAGGAATTCACGCACGACGGGAATGTTTTCAATGCCCTCGAGTGGTGCAGCGTTCAATGCATTCAATGCATAGAGCCTTGCCTCGGCATTTTGCACCAGATGGGCTTGGTAAGTAACTATCTCATCTGAAGGTTGTAGCAGATGGACGGTCTTAGTGGTGCAAACGATTGAAGCAGTATGCGCTTTTAACCAATTCATTCCCAGAATGAGATCAATGCTACAGGACTTCAGTACGATGGGAGAGACAAGAAATTCCAGTCCTTCGATTTCAACGGGGACGTCGTTGCAAATCATGGAGGTTCGACATTGGCCCGCAGGGGTGTGTACTAATAGTGAAGCATTCATGTCTTCGCTTCTAATGCCATGCATGAATGCAAAGTCTTCTAACATGAATGAATGTGATGCACCTATATCAAATAAAACGGATGCTGGTACTGAATTTACGAGGAGTGTACCCATCACAGTAGCAGGCTGGTCTTGAGCTTCGTTGAGATCAACGTGGTTGGCATGAGCACGACCATAAGACTTAGCATTGTTGTTGCGGGGCTGGTTGTTACCACGGCCAGTTGCTGGAAGGGCCAGTTGATTCTAGTTCTGGTTGCATTCTCTAGCACGGTGTCCTGGTTGACCACACCTGAAGCACAAGCCATTATTGGGAGTGGGAACAAGAGCCCCAGGTGGGGGAGCTGGTAGCTTTGACTGCCTAGATGGTGGAGGAGGCAGACGCGGTGCAACATAGGTCTGCCTTGGGGCAGATGCATTTGGACGATACATGCTGTTCGGGATCCATATCTTACGCTTCTGTGAGGGCGAGCCCGAAGATGAGCCCGTGTCACGGTTGCGCCTGTGAGAGCTCTGGTATTCCTGCAGATCAGTTTCGACATTGATGGCCTTGTTCACCAAGGTGGCGAAATCAGCAAAGTCATGCACTAGAAGTGCGAGCTTGATGTCAGCTTGGAGGCCATCACGGAACTTCTCCTGTCTGCGTGCATCAGTTGCAATGTCCTCCTCAGCATAGCGAGACAAGTCCAGAAACTCCCGCTGATAAGCTTCAACAGTTTTGTTGCCTTGGGTGAGGTTGCGGAACTCACGCTTCTTCCGGTCCATGACTCCTTGAGGAATGAAGCGGGCACGGAAAGCAGCTTGGAAGTCTGGCCAGGTGATGATTGTTCCAGCTGGCAGAGTACGCCTGTGGCTGTCCCACCATTGAGCTGCGGGTCCCTTCAGAAAGAAGGAAGCAAAGTTGACATAGCTGGCAGGGGCTACATCGGCAGACTCCATCTCATAGGTGATGTCACGGAGCCAGTCATCAGCATCCAGAGGCTGAGTTGACCTGCGGTACACAGTTGGATTCAGGCGCATCAAATCCTGCAGAGTTACTGGGGTTGGTTGCTGGTCCATATTGGGGCGAGGAAACTGAGCCATCATATTTTCCATGAATTGGCGGTTCAGTTCAAACTGTTGGATCATACCAGCCATGTACTTAGGTGGTGGTGGGGCATCGCCGCCACGACCACGACCACCTGGCCTAACCATCCTGCTAATATATAACAGGGGTAGTTCAGCATTGAGAAATTTGCAAAGACAAGAATCATTCATGATGAAACATGCATAATGAAAGGAGCACGATAGCTACTACATAGTAGTCGGCATAACTTACAAAAGGGGTCATGCATAGAGTTCAGTACATAGAGTTCAGTACATAGACTAAAACAACATAGGTGGCACACAGGTGTTGGAAATATGCCCTAGAGGGAATAATAAATGGTTATTATTATATTTCTTTGTTCATGGTAATTGTCTATTATTCATGCTATAATTGTATTGTCCGGAAATCGTAATACATGTGTGAATACATAGACCACAACCTGTCCCTAGTAAGCCTCTAGTTGACTAGCTCGTTGATCAACAGATAGTCATGGTTTCCTGACTATGGACATTGGATGTCATTGATAACGGGATCACATCATTAGGAGAATGATGTGATGGACAAGACCCGATCCTAAGCATAGCATAAAAGATCGTGTAGTTTCATTTGCTAGAGCTTTTCCAATGTCAAGTATCTTTTCCTTAGACCATGAGATCGTGCAACTCCCGGATACCGTAGGAGTGCTTTGGGTGTGCCAAACGTCACAACGTAACTGGGTGACTATAAAGGTGCACTACGGGTATCTCCGAAAGTGTCTGTTGGGTTGGCACGGATCGAGACTGGGATTTGTCACTCCGTGTGACGGAGAGGTATCTCTGGGCCCACTCGGTAATGCATCATCATAATGAGCTCAATGTGACTAAGGCGTTAGTCACGGGATCATGCATTGCGGTACGAGTAAAGAGACTTGCCGGTAACGAGATTGAACAAGGTATTGGGATACCGACGATCGAATCTCGGGCAAGTAACATACCGATTGATAAAGGGAATTGCATACGGATTGATTGAATCCTCGACACCGTGGTTCATCCGATGATATCATCGTGGAACATGTGGGAGCCAACATGGGTATCCAGATCCCGCTGTTGGTTATTGACCGGAGAGGCGTCTCGGTCATGTCTGCATGTCTCCCGAACCCGTAGGGTCTACACACTTAAGGTCCGGTGACGCTAGGGTTGTAGAGATATATGTATGCGGAAACCCGAAAGTTGTTCGGAGTCCCGGATGAGATCCCGGACGTCACGAGAGGTTCCGGAATGGTCCGGAGGTGAAGAATTATATATAGGAAGTCAAGTTTCGGCCACCGGGAAAGTTTCGGGGGTTACCGGTATTGTACCGGGACCACCGGAAGGGTCCCGGGGGTCCACCGGGTGGGGCCACCTACCCCGGAGGGCCCCGTGGGCTGAAAGTGGAAGGGAACCAGCCCTTAGTGGGCTGGGGCGCCCCCCTTGGGCCTCCCCCCATGCGCCTAGGGTTGGGAACCCTAGGGGGGAGCTTCCCCCTTGCCTTGGGGGGCAAGGCACCCCTTCCCCCCCCACTTGGCCGCCGCCCCCCTTGGAGATCTGATCTCCCAAGGGCTGGCGCCCCCCCCAGTGGTCCTATAAATAGTGGGGGGAGGGAGGGCAGCAACCTACAGCCTTGGGCGCCTCCCTCCTCCCTGCAACACCTCTCTCTCTCTCTCGCAGAAGCTTGGCGAAGCCCTGCCGGAGACCCGCTGCATCCACCACCACGCCGTCGTGCTGCTGGATCTCCATCAACCTCTCCTTCCCCCTTGCTGGATCAAGAAGGAGGAGACGTCGCTGCACCGTACGTGTGTTGAACGCGGAGGTGCCGTCCGTTCGGCACTCGGTCATCGGTGATTTGGATCACGGCGAGTACGACTCCGTCATCCACGTTCATTGGAACGCTTCCGCTCGCGATCTACAAGGGTATGTAGATGCACTCCTTTCCCCTCGTTGCTATAGACTCCATAGATGCATCTTGGTGAGCGTAGGAAAATTTTAAATTATGCTACGATTCCCAACAGTGGCATCATGAGCCAGGTCTATGCGTAGTTACTATGCACGAGTAGAACACAAAGCAGTTGTGGGCGTTGAGTTTGCCAATTCTTCTTGCCGCTACTAGTCTTTTCTTGTTTCGGCGGCATTGTAGGATGAAGCGGCCCGGACCGACCTTACACGTACACTTACGTGAGACAGGTTCCACCGACTGACATGCACAAGTTGCATAAGGTGGCTAGCGGGTGTCTGTCTCTCCTACTTTAGTCGGAACGGATTCGATGAAAAGGGTCCTTATGAAGGGTAAATAGAAATTGGCAAATCACGTTGTGGTCATACGTAGGTAAGAAACGTTCTTGCTAGAAACCTACAAACCACGTAAAAACTTGCAACAACAATTAGAGGATGTCTAACTTGTTTTTGCAGCAAGTGCTATGTGATGTTATATGGCCAGAAGATGTGATGAATGATATATGTGATGTGTGAGATTGATCATATTCTTGTAATAGGAATCACGACTTGCATGTCGATGAGTGTGACAACCGGCAGGAGCCATAGGAGTTGTCTTTATTATTTTGCATGACCTGCGTGTCATTGAATAACGCCATGTAAATTACTTTACTTTGTTGCTAAACGCGTTAGCCATAGAAGTAGAAGTAATCGTTGGCGTGACGACTTCATGAAGACACAATGATGGAGATCATGATGATGGAGATCATGGTGTCATGCCGGTGACAAAGATGATCATGGTGCCCCGAAGATGGAGATCAAAGGAGCATGATGATATTGGCCATATCATGTCACTACTTGATTGCATGTGATGTTTATCATGTTTTTGCATCTTATTTGCTTAGAATGACGGTAGTAAGTAAGATGATCCCTTATAATAATTTCAAGAAAGTGTTCACCCTAACTGTGCACCGTTGCGAAGGTTCGTTGTTTCGAAGCACCACGTGATGATCGGGTGTGATAGATTCTAACGTTCGAATACAACGGGTGTTGACGAGCCTAGCATGTACAGACATGGCCTCGGAACACACGCAATACACTTAGGTTGACTTGACGAGCCTAGCATGTACAGACATGGCCTCGAAACACGGAGGACCGAAATGTCGAGCATGAGTCGTATAGAAGATACGATCAACATGGAGATGTTCACCGATCTTGACTAGTCCGTCTCACGTGATGATCGGACACGGCCTAGTTAAACTCGGATCATGTTTCACTTAGATGACTAGAGGGATGTCTATCTGAGTGGGAGTTCATAATTAGATGAACTTCATTATCATGAACATAGTCAAAAAGGTATTTGCAAATTATGTCATAGCTTGCGCTTTAGTTCTGTTGGTTAAGATATGTTCCTAGAGAAAATTTAGTTGAAAGTTGGTAGTAGCAATTATGCGGACTGGGTCTGTAAACTGAGGATTGTCCTCATTGCTACACAGAAGGCTTATGTCCTTAATGCACCGCTCGGTGTGCTGAACCTCAGCGTCGTCTGTAGATGTTACGAAACATCTGACATACACGTTTTGATGACTACGTGATAGTTCAGTGCGGTTTAGAATTGTGGCACCAAAGACGTTTTTTGAAACGTCGCAGAACATGTGAGATGTTCCGAAGACTGAAATTGGGATTTCAGACTAGTGCCCACATCAAGAGGTATGAGACCTCTGACAAGTTTCTTAAGCCTGCAAACTAAGGGGGAAAAGCTCAATCGTTGAGCGTGTGCTCAGATTGTCTGAGTGCCACAATCGCTTGAATCGAGTGGGAGTTAATCTCCCAGATGAGATAGTGATAGTTCTCCATAGTCACTGCCACCAAGCTAGTAGAGCTTCGTGATGAACTATAACATATCAAGGATAATTATGATGATCCTTGAGCGATTCGCGATGTTTGACACCGCGAGAGTAGAAATCAAGAAGGAGCATCAATTGTTGATGGTTAGTAAAACCACTAGTTTAAGAAGGGCAAGGGCAAAAGGGATACTTCATGAAACAGCAAGTCGTTTGCTGCTCTAGTGAAGAATCCCAAGGTTGAACCCAAACCCGAGACTAAGTGCTTCTGTAATGAGAGGAACGGTCACTGAAGCAGTACTACCCTAGAATACTTGGTAGATGAGAAGGCAGGCAAGGTCGACAGAAGTATATTGGATATACGTTATATGAATGTGTACTTTACTAGTACTCCTAGCAGCACCAGGGTATTAGATACTGGTTCGGTTGCTAAGTGTTAGTAACTCGAAATAAAAGCTGCGGAATAAATGGAGACTAGCTAAAGGTGAGATGACGATATGTGTTGGAAGTGTTTCCAAGGTTGATGTGATCAAGCATCGCATGCTCCCTCTACCATCGAGATTTGGTGTTTGCGTTGAACATGATTGGATTATGTTTACCGCAAAACGGTTATTCATTTAAGGAGAATAATGGTTACTCTGTTTATTTGAATAATACCTTCAATGGTCTTGCACCTAAAATGAATCTCGATCGTAGTGATACACATGTTCATGCCAAAAAGATATAAGATAGTAATGATAGTACCACATACTTGTGGCACTGCCACTTGAGTCATATTGGTGTAGAACGCATGAAGAAGCTCCATGTAGGTGGATCTTTGGACTCACTCATTTTTGAAAAGATTGAGACATGCGAACCATGTCTATTGGTATATATGCATGAAGAAACTCCATACAGATGAATCGTTTGGACTCACTTGATTATGAATCACTTGAGACATGCAAATCATACCACATGGGAAAAATGATTGAAAGTCCTCGTTTTCAGTGAGATGGAACAAGAGAGCAACTTATTGGAAGTAATACATTTTGATGTACGCAGTCCAATGAGTGCTGAGGCATGCAGTGGATATCGTTATGTTCTTACTTCACAGATGATTTGAGTAGATGCTGAGTGTATTTACTTGATGAAACACTAGTCTGAATTACTGAAAGGTTCAAGTAATTTCAGAGTGAAGTTGAAGATCGTCGTGACAAGAGGATAAAATGTCTGTGATATGATCATAGAGATGAGTATCTGAGATACGAGTTTGGCACACAATTGAGACATTGTGGAAAGTGTTTCACAATTAATACCGCCTGGAACACCATAGTGTGATGGTGTGTCCGAACATCATAACTGCACCCTATTGGATATGGTGCATACCATGATGTTTCTTATCAAATTACCACTATCATTTATGGGTTAGGCATTAGAGACAACCGCATTCACTTTAAAAGGGGCACCACGCAATTCCGTTGAGACGACACCGTTTATAGAAACCTAAGTTGTCGTTTCTTAAAAGTTTGGGGCTGCGATGCTTATGTGAAAAAGTTTCAGGCTGATAAGCTCGAACCCAAAGCGGATAAATGTATCTTCATAGAATACCCAAAAACAGTTGGGTATACCTCCTATTTCAGATCTGGAAGCAAAAGTAATTGCTTCTAGAAACGAGTCCTTTCTCGAGGAAAAGTTTCTCTCGAAAGAATTCAGTGGGAGGATGGTGGAGACTTGATAAGGTTATTGAACCGTCGCTTCAACTAGTATGTAGCAGGGCACAGGAAGTTGTTCCTGTGGCACCTACACCAATTGAAGTGGAAGCTTATGATGGTGATCATGAAACTTCGGATCAAGTCACTACCAAACCTCGTAGGACGACGAGGATGCGCACTACTTCAGAGTAATGCGTGATCCTGCCTTGGAAGTCATGTTGCTAGAAAACTATGAACCTACGAGCTATGGAGAAGCGATGGTGGGCCCATATTCCGACGAATGGCTCGAGGCCATGAAATCCGAGATAGAATCCATGTATCAGAACAAAGCATGGACTTTGGTGAACTTGCCCGATGATCGGCAAGCCATTGAGATAAATGGATCTTTAAGAAGAAGACGGACATGGACGGTAATGTTACCGTCTATGAAGCTCGACTTGTGGCAAAGAGTATTTTCACAAGTTCAAGGAGTTGACTACGATGAGTTTTTCTCATCCGTAGCGATGCTTAGGTCCGTCGGAATCATGTTAGCATTAGCTACATTTATGAAATCTGGCAGATGGATGTCAAAACAAGTTTCCTTCCCAGTTTTTCGTGAGGAAAGGTTGTATGTGATACAATCAGAAAGGTTTTGTCGATCCTAAGGATGCTAAAAGGTATGCTAGCTCCAGCGATCCTTCCATGGATTAGAGCAAGCATCTCGGAGTCAGAATATACGCTTTGATGGGGTGATCAAAGTTTTTGGGTTTATACAAAGTTTGTTAGAAACTTGTATTTACAATAAAGTGAGTGGGAGCGCTACAACATTTCTGATAAGTATATGTGAATGACATATTGTTGATCCGAAATGATGTAAAATTTCTGGAAAGCATAAAGGGTTGTTTGAAAGGAGTTTTTCAAAGGAAGACCTGGATAAAGCTGCTTACATATTGGGCATCAAGATCCATAGAGATAGATCAAGACGCCTGATGATACTTTAAAAAGACAGCACACCTTGACATGATTTTGAAAGAGTTCAAAATAGATCAGCAAAGAAGGAGTTCTTGGCTGTGTTACAAGGTGTGAGTATTGAGTGAGACTCAAGACCTGACCACAGCGGAAGATAGAGAAAGGACGAAGGTCGTCCCCTATGCTTTAGACATAGGCTCTATAGTATGCTATGCTGTGTACCGCACATGTAGTGTGCCTTGCCATGAGTTGGTCAAGAGGGTACAATGGTGATCCGGGAAAGGATCTCATGACAGCGGTCGAACTTATCCTTAGTACCTAGTGGATTAAGGAATTTTCTCGATTATGGAGGTGGAAAGGAGTTCGTCGTAAAGGGTTACGTCGATGCGAACTTTGACACTAATCCAGATGACTCTGAGTAGTAAACCGGATTCGTATAGTAGAGCAATTATTTGAAATGGCTCCAAATAGCGCGTGGTAGCATCCACAAAGATGACATAGATATTCGTAAAGCACACGGTTCTGAAAGGTTCAGACCCGTTGACTAATAACCTCTCTCACAAGCATAACATGACCAAACCAGAACACATTGAGTGATAATCACATAGTGATGTGAACTAGATTGTTGACTCTAGTAAACTCTTTAGATGTTGGTCACATGGTGATGTGACCAGTGAGTGTTAATCACATGGTGATGTGAACTAGATTATTGACTCTAGTGCAAGTGGGAGACTGTTGGAAATATGCCCTAGAGGCAATAATAAATGGTTATTATTATATTTCTTTGTCCATGGTAATTGTCTATTATTCATGCTATAATTGTATTGTCCGGAAATCGTAATACATGTGTGAATACATAGACCACAACCTGTCCCTAGTAAGCCTCTAGTTGACTAGCTCGTTGATCAACAGATAGTCATGGTTTCCTGACTATGGACATTGGATGTCATTGATAACAGGATCACATCATTAGGAGAATGATGTGATGGACAAGACCCAATCCTAAGCATAGCATAAAAGATCGTGTAGTTTCGTTTGCTAGAGCTTTTCCAATGTCAAGTATCTTTTCCTTAGACCATGAGATCGTGCAACTCCCGGATACCGTAGGAGTGCTTTGGGTGTGCCAAACGTCACAACGTAACTGGGTGACTATAAAGGTGCACTACGGGTATCTCCGAAAGTGTCTGTTGGGTTGGCACGGATCGAGACTGGGATTTGTCACTCCGTGTGACGGAGAGGTATCTCTGGGCCCACTCGGTAATGCATCATCATAATGAGCTCAATGTGACTAAGGCGTTAGTCACGGGATCATGCATTGCCGTACGAGTAAAGAGACTTGCCGGTAACGAGATTGAACAAGGTATTGGGATACCGACGATCGAATCTCGGGCAAGTAACATACCGATTGACAAAGGGAATTGCATACGGGATTGACTGAATCCTCGACATCGTGGTTCATCCGATGAGATCATCGTGGAACATGTGGGAGCCAACATGGGTATCCAGATCCCGCTGTTGGTTATTGACCGGAGAGGCATCTCGGTCATGTCTGCATGTCTCCCGAACCCGTAGGGTCTACACACTTAAGGTCCGGTGACGCTAGGGTTGTAGAGATATATGTATGCGGAAACCCGAAAGTTGTTCTGAGTCCCGGATGAGATCCTGGACGTCACGAGAGGTTCCGGAATGGTCCGTAGGTGAAGAATTATATATAGGAAGTCAAGTTTCGGCCACCGGGAAAGTTTCGGGGGTTACCGGTATTGTACCGGGACCACCGGAAGGGTCCCGGGGGTCCACCGGGTGGGGCCACCTACCCCGGAGGGCCCCGTGGGCTGAAAGTGGAAGGGAACCAGCCCTTAGTGGGCTGGGGCGCCCCCCTTGGGCCTCCCCCCATGCGCCTAGGGTTGGGAACCCTAGGGGGAGCTTCCCCCTTGCCTTGGGGGGCAAGGCACCCCTTCCCCCCCACTTGGCCGCCGCCCCCCTTGGAGATCTGATCTCCCAAGGGCTGGCGCCCCCCCAGGGGTCCTATAAATAGTGGGGGGGAGGGAGGGCAGCAACCTACAGCCTTGGGCGCCTCCCTCCTCCCCTGCAACACCTCTCTCTCTCTCGCAGAAGCTTGGCGAAGCCCTGCCGGAGACCCGCTGCATCCACCACCACGCCGTCGTGCTGCTGGATCTCCATCAACCTCTCCTTCCCCCTTGCTGGATCAAGAAGGAGGAGACGTCGCTGCACCGTACGTGTGTTGAACGCGGAGGTGCCGTCCGTTCGGCACTCGGTCATCGGTGATTTGGATCACGGCGAGTACGACTCCGTCATCCACGTTCATTGGAACGCTTCCGCTCGCGATCTACAAGGGTATGTAGATGCACTCCTTTCCCCTCGTTGCTAGTAGACTCCATAGATGCATCTTGGTGAGCGTAGGAAAATTTTAAATTATGCTACGATTCCCAACAACAGGCTCGCGGCGAATGCCTCTAACACTACAAGCAAGCCTACATCAGTCCCAAGAGGTACTGTGGAGGTAATTGTAACCCGACAGCTGGTAGTGAGGCAACGGATAGCCCTCCACGTCAGCAGACTGGGTGCTACGGATACTCAGGTGTAGAGCCCGACGCTCAGGTGGCAGAAGAGGACCAAGTGCGGGAGAGTAGCCTCTGCCCAACCGACACCGTGGGGCATCATGGTCCTGGCTGGGTAGATCGCAGTACGCGGTAGCTGTCCAGATCGTACAAAGGGGTGCAGCAGCGTCAGAGCACGGTAAAGGTGCTGACGGGTGGTGTACATCTCGTGGCGAAGAGCTCGGTTAGCTCGATCCAGCCCATCAGCATGCAGAACCAGGTTCTGATGGTAGAAGGGCTCTTGGGTGACAGTGGAGTAGGCAGCAGTATAGTATCCCTCCGCACCAACATCAGATGCGATAGCAATGTGCCTGAAAGGGGAGGTGTCCAACTCCCGATACTCTCCACGAAGACGTGTCAGAGCAACATAGGCAGCATCGTGGACAGCCATATCGATGGTCACACCAACACCATGTGCGGTGTGCAGCACAGTAGTGGAGTCATACTCCCGCGAGTAGAGGTGGACGATGGCACGGTACTGCTCCTGGTTAAAGTCCTGGTACTCCTCGTAGACAGTGTACTCAGGGTGCCAGCGATAACCCAGATAGGTCATCATCTCAGCTAGCACAGCAGGTGATCCCGAGGCACCAATGGTCGTCGTGTGGCGCACGACCTGCCTCGTGGGTTCCATCTGAAAGCAAAGACGTTTCAAAGGAGTCAAATGACAGTGTGTGAATTGTTCAAAATACTATTGTAAGAAACAACTATGGCTTATCCAACTTTGGGGTGAATGCGGTCACGGGATCCTAGTGTTAGAGTTAGTAAATTCGTTTAACCCGAGTAGAAGAGAGTTCAGAGTCCCAGAGTAAAGGTCGAGGAGTAAAAGATCCTAGTACCACCCAATGGCGACGTGGGCCCGTAAGACACACAGCCATGTTAGTAAAAGTTTTTGTAATGTCTAGACTCGACTTCGGCCAAGGAGTGTGGAAAGGGGGATTCCTACAGGCAGTCGGCTCTGATACCAACTTGTGACGCCCCTGATTTGACCGTACACTAATCATGCATGCAAATGTGTACGATCAAGATCAGGGACTCACGGGAAGATATCACAACATAAATAAGTCATACAAGCATCATAATACAAGCCAGGGGGCCTCGTGGGCTCGAATACAAGTGCTCGATCACAAACGAGTCAGCGGAAGCAACAATATCTGAGTACGGACATAAGTTAAACAAGTTTGCCTTAAGAAGGCTAGCACAAACTGGGATACAGATCGAACGAGGCGCAGGCTTCCTGCCTGGGATCCTCCTAACTACTCCTGGTCGTCGTCAGCGGCCTGCACGTAGTAGTAGGCACCTCCAGTGTCGTAGGTGTCGTCGTCGACGGTGGCGTCTGGCTCCTGGACTCCAGCATCTGGTTGCGACAACCAGATAGAAAGGAAAAGGGGAAAAGAGGGAGAGAAGCAACCGTGAGTACTCATTCAAAGTACTCGCAAGCAAGGAGCTACACTACATATGCATGGGTATATGTGTAAAGGGGCATATCAGTGGACTGAACTGCAGAATGCCAGAATAAAAGGGGGATAGCTAGTCCTGTCGAAGACTACGCTTTTGGTCATCTCCATCTTGCAGCATGTAGAAGAGAGTAGATTGAAGTCCTCCAAGTAGCATCGCATAGCATAATCCTACCCGGCGATCCCCTCCTCGTCGCCCTGTTAGAGAGCGATCACCGGGTTGTATCTGGCACTTGGAAGGGTGTATTTTATTCAGTATCCAGTTCTAGTTGTCATAAGGTCAAGGTACAACTCCGGGTCGTCCTTTTACCGAGGGACACGGCTATTCGAATAGATAAACTTCCCTGCAGGGGTGCACCACATAACCCAACACGCTCGATCCCATTTGGCCGGACACACTTTTCTGGGTCATGCCCGGCCTCGTAAGATCAACGCGTCGCAGCCCCACCTAGGCTCAACCGAGAGGTCAACACGCCGGTCTAACCCTATGCGCGCAGGGGTCTGGGCCCATCGCCCTATGCACACCTGCATGTTGCGAGGGCGGCCGGAAGCAGACCTAGCCTAGTGGCGTTCCAGTCCAATCCGGCGCGCGCCACTCCGTCGCTGACGTCAAAAGAGCTTCGGCTGATACCACGACGCCGGGATACCCATAACTACTCCCGCGTAGATGGCTAGTGCGTATAGACCAAATGGCCAGACTCAGATTAAATACCAAGATCTCGTTAAGCGTGTTAAGTATCCGCGAACGCCGACCAGGGCCAGGCCACCTCTCACCTAGGCGGTCTCAACCTGCCCTGTCGCTCCGCCACAAAGATCCACTTGCGGGTACTCCTACGAGCCGACCCGACTTTAGTCATCACATGTGTCATGTGTATAGTACATAAGTATATACCCGTGATCACCGCCCAGGTGATCACGGCCCGATAGTATAGCACAGCAGACGGACAAGAATGTAGGGCCACTGATGGAAAACTAGCATCCTATACTAAGCATGTAGGATTGCAGGTAAAGGTAGCAACAGTAGTAGCAAGGGCAGGCTATGCATCAGTATAGGATTAACGGAAAGCAGTAACATGCTACACTACTCTAATGCAAGCAGTATAGAGAACAATAGGCGATATCTGGTGATCAAGGGGGGGCTTGCCTGGTTGCTCTGGCAAGTAGGAGGGGTCGTCAACTCCGTAGTCGAACTGGGCAGCAGCAGTGTCGGTCTCATAGTCTACCGGAGAGAAGAGGGGGAAGAAACAGTGAATACAATGCAAACATAAGCATGATGATGCGTGACATGACAATGAGCAGTGCTAGGTGTGTCCTAACGCGACAGTAGGTGGTACCGGCGAAGGGGGGGAACATCCGGGAAAGTATTCCCGATGTTTTGCGTTTTCAGACAGATGGACCGGAGGGGGAAAGTTGCGAGTTCGATAGGTTAGGGAGGTGTGGTGGACGAACGGACTGCTTATCCGGATTCGTCTCGTCGTTCTAAGCAACTTTCATGTAGAAAACATTTTCATCCGAGTTACGGTTTAAAAGATATGAATTTTCAAAGATTATTTGAATTTCTGGAATTATTTGAATTTAGCAAAAATGAATTATGACGTCAGCATGAGGTAACACTGACGTCAGCAGGTCAACAGGTCGGCTGACCAGTCAAACCAGACAGGTGGGTCCAGTGGGACCCACATGTCATTGACAGGGCACTAATAGAGTTTTATAACTAACTTAAACAAGGTTATTAGCAGGTAGGCCCCACCTGTCAGTGCCTATTTAGATTAATTAATTAGTTCTATTTTATAAAAACATTTTATTTAGTTTACTTATGCGGCGGGGCCCGCATGTCAGCGTCACAGAGACGCCCAGTCAGCACGTTGACTGGGTCAACCCAGTCAACGGGGCCCGCGGGGCCCACTGGCAATGACCCGGGGTGGCCCCAGGTGTGCCACGTCAGCGGCGGCCGGCGGCACGTCGCCGGTGACGCCAAACACGGCGGAGGGCTTCGGACCTCGTCGGATTTCGCCTACGGGCAACCGTTTCGCGCGCGCGAGGGCGCGTTCGAACGAGCGCAGCAACGCGCGTCGAACAGCGGTGGTGGCGTCGCCGGAGTTGGCTGGAATCGGCGCCAGCGTCGAGGCCAGCGGTGGAGCGGCTTCGGTCGAAGACGGAAACGGCGAGGCAGCACGCTATTCAGCAAAAGAGGAGGCTGGGGAGGATCTACGTGGTGCGGCGAGTCCAATGGGTACGAGCCCGTGACCAAACCGTCACCGGGGACGCGTCGGCAACGAGCTCCGCGGCGACGCGTTCGGACTCGTTGTGAGAGCTAGCTAAGGTTCGCGCGAGAGCAAACGGAGAAGGGTGGGAGGTAGAGGAGCTCACCGCGCGGCACACGGAGGCCGGTGAGAGGCTTAGTAGCAGCAGCAGTCGCCGGAGTCGAAGAAGACGGCGGCGACCCGAGGAAGAAGGCGACGGCGTTGGGGGTGATGTAGGGGGTCCCGGCTCGAGCAGGTGGTCGGGGAGGACGGGCTCGACGCGGCGGAGCTCGTGGACACGTCAGGGAGGAGAACGGGGCTCGGTGGCCGCGGCTATGGCGCAGCCATGGCGACGGCGGCGCTCGGTTGCGGTGGGGAACGAGGTGGAGTTGAGGGAGGAGGGAGAGGCGCAGGAACCGAGGGCGAGAGTGGGGGCGAGTGGGAGGCGCGATCGAGGAGGCGGGGCGTGGCGGCCTTATCCTCCCCCGTCGCCGGCGAGGGGGTGCGGCGGGGACCTGCCCCTGTTCCGACCCCGGTCGGGGGAACAGGGAAGGGGAGGGCACGGCCGAGCGAGGTGGGCCAGTCCGGCAGGGCCTGGGGTCGGCCCAGTTGGGCCAGGGTCCAGTGGGGGGGTTTCTCTTCTTCTCTTTTTTTTGTTTGTTTCTCCCCTTTTGTATTTTCTTTTTATTTATTTATTTTCTTTTCTGTTTTAATTCATTTAAAAGCATTTAGGCATTTTATAAAAATGTGTTTACTTCACCATAATTACCGATGCAATAATTGACATGGCCCGAATATTTTTATTTTAATATTTGAAAACTTTTGTCGTTTGACTTATTTAGGATTTAAATTTGAAACGGTTTTGAATTAACCCGAGATTAATTACAGTGACAGAGGTGACGTGCCATCATTAACGTGAGATTACTGTAGCATGATTATCCAGGCGTTACACGTATGTTGTTATACGGTTTGACCGATAAAGATCTTCGTAGAATATGTGGGAGCCAATATGAGCATCCAGGTTCCGCTATTGGTTATTGACCGGAGAGGTGTCTCGGTCATGTCTACATAGTTCTCGAACCCGTAGGGTCCGCACGCTTAACGTTATGATGACAGTTATATTATGAGTTTATATGTTTTGATGTACCGAAGGAGTTCGGAGTCCCAGATGAGATCAGGGACTTGACGAGGAGTCTCGAAATGGTCGAGACGTAAAGATCGATATATTGGACGACTATATTCGGACATCGGAAAGGTTCCGAGTGATTCGGGTATTTTTCGGAGTACCGGAGAGTTACGGAAATTCGTATTGGGCCTTAATGGGCCATACGGGAAAGGAGAGAAAGGCCCCAAAGGGTGGCCGCACCCCTCCCCATGGACTAGTCTGAATTGGACTAGGGAGGGGGGCGCCCCCTTCCTTCTTTCTCCTTCTCCCTTCCCTTTTCCTACTCCAACCGGGAGTAGGACTCCACCCTTGGCGCGCCCTCCTCCTAGGCCGGCGGCCTCCCCCTTGCTCCTTTATATACGGGGGCAGGGGGCACCCCATAGACACAACAATTGATCTATTGATCTTTTAGCCGTGTGCGGTGCCCCCTCCACCATATTACACCTCGATAATATCGTAGCGGTGCTTAGGCGAAGCCCTGCGTCGGTAGAACATCATCATCGTCATCACGCCGTCGTGCTGACGAAACTCTCCCTCAACACTCGGCTGTATCGGAGTTCGAGGGACGTCATCGAGCTGAACGTGTGCTGAACTCGGAGGTGCCGTGCGTTCGGTACTTGATCGGTCGGATCGTGAAGACGTACGACTACATCAACCGCGTTGTGTTAACGCTTCCGCTATCGGTCTACGAGGGTACGTGGACAACACTCTCCCCTCTCGTTGCTATGCATCACCATGATCTTGCGTGTGCGTAGAATTTTTTTGAAATTACTACGTTCCCCAACATCCCCGCCGATGACCGTCGGCGGCGCGATAGCCGTCTCCCAGTACACTGCGGCACGGCGGTCATTAGGAGCCCAGTAGGTCTTATACTTGCACCACTTCTTTCTCTGTTTAGGGTCGTCGGAGACGGCCTGATTCATGGCCCAGCGAATGATGTCAACTGCCATCGCGCCCTTCGCTGGGTCAGGAATCAGCGTCTTCATTTCTTCTTTAGTGGCCTTCATGACCACGGCATTCGATTCGTTCTACATGTCAGCCATGGAGCCGAAGTTCGAGCACACCTCCATGGTGTTCTCGAACTTAGTCCGGTCACCAGCCGTCCACCTGAGGAAGAAGGCCCTCCAGCCAATACCCCATGGGAAGGGGTTGGCATTGGAGCTGGAGCTAGAGCTCATGGCGATGGGGAGGAGGAAGGTTGACAGTGAGAGAAGAGAGGGGGTGGGTAAATAGTGATGGGCAGGGTGAATAAATATAGGGGATGGAGAGGAGGAGAAGAGTGACAGTCATGCCGTTTTAACTACAAGCTCTTGAATTAGCCATGAACTCTGTGCAATGCCTGACTCCATGACTTGCATGCAGATCGAGGACACGGAGGTGCTCCCGGCCGTTGACAGCAAGGGCAAGCGGCCCCTTCACCCAATGCCCGACGAGGTTGAGCTGCCGCCCACCGCCGAGGAAGACCCGAAGACGCCTGAGGGTGGCGACGACGAGGGCATGGAGGAGCCCCAAGCAACAAGCGCCGCAACTACGGCCACTACCATCAGGAGGATGGCCCAACTCACTTATGCAAGGTCATCCTTGCACCGAAGCTTGAGTGCATCCCCATGCCCCTGGACTTCACCAAGCACTTCGTCGCGGTGCCGACGGAGTTCAAGCTTAGGAACAACATCGGCTGCTCCTGAAAGGTGACGGTCAAGCTGATGAACGGCAGGGTGACCCTGGATCAGGGTTGGGCCACCTACGCAGCCGTTCATTAGATCAAGATCGGCTACATGATAACGTTCAAGCTCCTCACTCCTGACACCCTCAAGGTCATCATCTTCGACGACGATGGCATTGAGGTCGTCAACAAGTGCGGGAAGCACGACGACGCCTTCACCGCCAAGGAGTAGGGCCGGGCCACCTCTTTCGAGCGTACTATCGAATTATGCAAGTTGATGGTTTATGCGTTGAACTGTTATATCTGTGGTACTGTTATATCTGAATTATACTAGTTGATGCTATATTTATAGTCTGTTGTGCTTATGATGTGTGCTGCCGAAGTGTGGTGATAACCTCACCAACTAGCCAAAGAGGTCACCATACATCAGGCCTTGCATACAATCAAACACCATGCCTTGGGTTTGTGGACTAACATGCAGGCAACCAAACACCAGGCAGTGTAGTTCAGCCCATGCAGGTAAGAGGGCATGCAGGCAACCATGCATATGGTGCATTTGAGGCTGCATTTGTATAGCCAGACTGAGTAAAGAAGTGTATGCGATGCAGACACGGTTGCACACGGCAACCAAACACGCCCTTATAGAGGAAAGTGTATGGAGCAATTTTGATTGTAGTGTGTAAGAAAAGTGTTCCATCTAATATAAAATATATTTACATTAAGTAAAATATATTTACAAATAAGAAAAATAGGGGAGGAAATGGATGGAGCCACGTTGACCATCGGATCGCTGCGTCCAGTGTGCATTAACCCACGGAGCGATTCATTCAATCTCGGTTCGATGGGTTAGGCACGGCTCAGACCTCACCGCTCCATACCCACCTCAATTTAGCGCGCCAGTACCGGACCATCGTCCGCAAAGCAATCCGAAAGGTAGCACGAGGACGGGACGAGCCACGTCTTGACGACACGGTTCCTCGCGCCCTTGCCGAACTCCCACGCCGCGCCGGTGATCTCTCGCTTGCCCAGGTCGTACTCGACGACCTTCCACGGCGACCATATGTAGACCACCGCCTGATTCTCCGGGTGCATCGCCAGGAACCTCACCTCGCCACCGCCGCCGTCCACGACGTCGCTGACTCTCACGGCGTGCTTCAGACGCCACCACTGGCGCGCGCGGTCGTCCTCGAGGGACCAGACTTTGAGCAGCCCGCCGTCGCTGCAGAAGTAGTGCAGCCTGCCGCCGGAGTGCGCGACGCGGCCGTCGCCGTCCGCCGGCTCGGGGAGGTCGATGACCGTGCACGCGAGCCCGGCCCCGGCGGCGAGGTCCATGCGGACGACGCAGTCCGGGTCGGAGGCGAGGAAGTACACAGCGCCGCCGTGGCAGTGCACCGAGCCGGAGAGGGAGCCCGCGAGGACGCCGCCGAACTCCACGTCGCGCGCGGCCCACGCCCGCGTCTCCGACGAGAACACCTCCACCGCCGCTCCACGGTCGCGCCACCCGGTGAAGTTGATCACGTGGTAGTGCTGCCCGCCGAGCGGGTCGAACGCCAGCACGGAGAGCCGCGCGTCCTTGGCCGGCCTCGGGAGCGCCACCCAGCTCCTGGTCACCGGGCTCACGACGTAGAACTCCGGCGAGCCGGGGGCGCGGCAGAGGAGCAGGCCGTTGCACCCGTCGCAGAAGATGACGCTGTCGTGCAGCGCGAAGAAGCTAAGGTCCCGGACCTCGAGCCGGCGGCCCTCGCCGGCGCACGCGTACACGGGCCTGCCGCCGCCGCCAAGCGCGCCGTCGTCGTCGGGGAAGCAGATCATGGACATGTGCAGGGGGAGCCGGCAGCGGAGGTAGCCGTCCGCGATGGCGGCGCACCAGTTCTTGGAGACGCACCTGGAGCGCGCGACGGACTCCAGGGGCAGGCGCAGGATGATCTCGGCGAGCACGTCGTCGCCCAGGTCGATCTCTTCCGGAACAAAGCCCCTGGCACTCGCGTCGCTGTCGACGGAACAACTCTTGAGGATTGCCATATTATTCTTCTTGTTGGCACGTACGCTCTCAATACTGACCGAGTCGAGGGAATCGGACTATCAGAGGAAGAAGCAGCACTGCTACGAATTTTCAGACAAGATGACGGTGGATGTAGATGGAATGTAATGTAATGCTAAGATTAGAAGGGATGGATGGGCTATAAATAGATCTCCAACTGTGTAATACGGTTGGATGAGGATACTCGGGTCGGGTGGTACCTGGTCCGCTGGTCGGCAGGCAGGGATAGAAATACTGCCTGAATGATTGGAGCCCGCGTGTGCGCCGACGTGTATCAGTCGACAGCAAAGGAGAACCTGCGCGATGTGTGGTGATAAGTGATAACCGTCGAGGGAGGGCTCAGCTAGGTCGTGACACGTAGCTGGACTTGGGCTCGAGTGATTCGTTCTGGTTTCTCTCGTAGCCGTGAGCCGACACCGCATCACCGCGGAATGAAACGGTGGCGCCCGCGATATGAGCAACGTTTTCCGGTGCGCGGCGGTGGCGCGATATGGTGCGGTGGTCGTGGCCGGTGGAAAAATAATAGAGACCGCGGCGCCACGCCGCACTTCACATGCCTGTGCGGTGGTGCGCCGGCTCCGAAGTCTCCTTCTCCTCAACACGCAAATGACGCATTTCCGTTTGGTCATTCTTCGCATATCAACATTGAGTAAGGGAGCGAATCAACCTGTAATTGGATAATTAGTAGGATAGTGGTATCCCAGCTCATCAGGGTCAAGTCCTGATACTTGTATTTATTCTGAATTTTTGAATTTATTTCAAGATTGCCGACGATGCGTGTTAAGTGGGAGGAGATTAAAAACCATTGAGTTGGAGAAGTTACGTGGGTATAGTGTATGTCAAAACTCGGCCAACTTATCAATAAGCAAATGGGTTAATATAACGAGCTTCAGAAGATTGAAAAAAATGACGACAAAAAGAAAATATTTTTTTAATTGTTTGGATTGCTTATCACATGTGTCACGTGGTGACAAAAAGGAAATATTTTGTCAGCGGCCTTGACAGGGCAGGCCCACAAATCAGCGACGATGGACACGTCGCCACTGCTCCGCGAGCGGTCCGGCCCAAGAAGCCCAACCCACGAGTCATCGGGCCAGCGTGGGTAAACGGAAGCCCGGCTGCGCATCTACTTGAGGAGGGATCGAGACCAGACTGAGGCATCCAGTGGATCAGGCGAACGGCGGCTCGGCTCTTTTCCCCTTCCCCCTTTCCGTGTCGCGACAAACCCTAGCTACCAAATTCGTGTATCTCCGTCTGTAATCGCCACCGTAACTCATATTTGAGAGAGATCCTTGCTAGTAATCAAGAGATTCGAGTACCCTATCATGTATCAGAGACCAGCATCTTCCCCCATCACCGCGCCACCCTGGCGCAGATCATCGAAACCACGGGCCTTCGACAAGCTCGCGCGCACCTTGTCGCCATGGATCCGGCGATCGAGGCCTTCCTCGACCGGCTCGACAACACCCTCAAGGCCCAGAACAAGGCAATCGTGGAGATCCAGGCCTCCACGGCCAAGATCGACGACCTCGTCAACTGGCGACCAGATCTGGAGAAGCGGGTGGCGGATCTGGGCGACGCGGTGGCGGCGCTCTAGTTGGCGCAGCCACCGCCGACCAGGACGAGCGAGGAGCCACAAGGCACAAATCCGAAACAAGGCCCTTCTGCGACGACCGGCATCCTCCCTGGGGCCGGTGGCGGCGCGGGCAATGATCTCCAAGGGCCCAATGGCCACGGCATCTTCAACTTACCACGGGGGAACGTGGCGGCGTCCTTCCAGACGCCGCCGCCACCCCTGGCAACAGGTCCGTCCTCCTCCCTAGCAGCAACCACCACCCTGTCTTCACCGTTCGCACACGCGAGTCAGCTGCTGTCAGGGCTGGGCCAAACCCACCCATCTATTGCGTCTCCACAATTCACGAGCGACAACCCGAATCTGTGGAAAACAATGTGCAAGCAGTACTTTCAGATGTTCGGCATTTTACCGTCGTTTTGGGTGCCCATGGCGGCCCTGAATTTCTCCGGGTCCGCCGCTGTGTGGCTGCAATCCATACAGAAGCGACTCGCAGAGTTCGACTGGGAAACATTTACCTCATTACTTTGCACTCGTTTTGGGCGCGATCGGCACCAGACGCTGATCAGGCAGTTTTACACTGTTCGCCAAACGTCTTTTGTAGCACATTACATCGAGAAGTTTGAATTGATAATCAATTACTTATCGTCATATTCTGACTCGATCCATCCCTTTTATTTCTTGACTCGTTTCGTCGAGGGGCTGCGGAGGGATATTCGGGCG
Source organism: Triticum aestivum (assembly GCF_018294505.1). NCBI lineage: Eukaryota > Viridiplantae > Streptophyta > Magnoliopsida > Poales > Poaceae > Triticum > Triticum aestivum. Next base: position 237,483,735 of record NC_057814.1, on the reverse strand, counting down.
GTGGTCCTCGTGCAACGACCACCGAACCTGGATACGGCGTGCGCGCTCGCCCTGCTTCAAGAGGAGGTGGCCGATGGCGCGTTCGGCAGCCTTTCACGCCCGCCGGAGCCACCACCACGAGGAGGCACTCCCATGCCGCTTCTCCTCCTCCGGTGCGCTCGGTGCCAGTGGCGCCAGCAGCAGATTGCCGCAGCACAGACGTAGCCCGCGCTGACGCGTCCAAGCTCAAGTCGCTCCGGGACTATCGACGGGCCCGGGTCTGTGTTTCAAGTGCGGAGAGAAGTGGGGGCACGACCATGTGTGCCCCACCACCGTCCAGCTTCACGTTGTGGAAGAACTGCTGGACGTCTTCGGCCTCGATAGCTTCATCGACACACAGCTGGGTTATGATGAACCATCCCAAGACACAACCATGGCCATCTCTGTATCTGCTGTTACAGGAGGAGTTTCGGCCAAAGCTTTCCAGCTCGGAGCGTGGCTTCAAGGCCGTGAAGTTCTCATGTTAGTGGATTCAGGCAGCTCCAACTCTTTCATCAATGAGCACCTCGCAAAGCAACTTTTAGGAGTTCAACCTCTCTCCAATCCCAGCCGTGTTCGAGTCGCAGATGGAGGAGAGCTACTCTGCACACAGGTAGCCACACAGTGCGCATGGTACTCACAAGGGCACGAATTCTACACAGATTTGAAAGTGTTGGCCTTGGGCACGTACGATGTCATCCTGGGCATGGACTGACTCGAAGAACACAGCCCGATGCAGGTTGACTGGCGCGCCCGTTTCATTGAAATACCTACTCCAGCGGGTCCGTTGCGTCTCGTGGGACACGACGCGGCCTCGACAACTTGCCAGACCATCAACAACTTACAACTGCAAAACCTATGCAGCAAAGGATCTATCACACATGTCATACACCTCTGTGTGGTAGCACCTCAGCCTGAAGATTTAGAACATACACCAGCCTGCATCCAAGAAGTTTTGGACCAATTCCCAGACGTGTTCGAGGAACCAAAGGGGCTCCCACCTAGGAGGGCATGTGATCATCGCATACCTCTGATTCCGGGAGCGCGACCAGTCAATGTCAGGCAGTATCGTTACAAACCTGAGCAGAAAACAGAGATAGAAGCTCAGGTCGAGGCACTGTTGAAATCAGGAGTCATTCAGCGCAGCAACAACCCATTTTCATCCCCAATCATCTTGGTGAAGAAAAAAGATGACACCTGGCGCCTCTGTATTGATTACAGACAATTAAATGCTATCACATGTTGGGGAACGTAGTAATTTCAAAAAAATTCTTACGCACACGCAAGATCATGGTGATGCATAGCAACGAGAGGGGAGAGTGTTGTCCACGTACCCTCGTAGACCGAAAGCGGAAGCGTTATCACAACGCGGTTGATGTAGTCGTACGTCTTCACGATCCGACCGATCAAGTACCGAACGTACGGCACCTCCGAGTTCTACACACGTTCAGCTCGATGACGTCCCTCGAACTCCAATCCAGCCGAGTGTTGAGGGAGAGTTTCGTCAGCACGACGGCGTGGTGACGATGATGATGTTCCACCGACGTAGGGCTTCGCCTAAGCTCCGCAACGGTATTATCGAGGTGTAATATGGTGGAGGGGGCACCGCACACGGCTAAGAGATCTCAAGGATCAATTGTTGTGTCTTTGGGGTGCCCCCCTGCCCCCGTATATAAAGTAGCAAGGGGGAGGCCGCCGGCCAAGGGGAGAGGCGCGCCATAGGGGGGAGTCCTACTCCCACCGGGAGTAGGACTCCTCCTTTCCTTGTGGGAGTAGGAGAAGGGAAGGGGGAAGGAGAAAGAAGGAATGGTGCGCCCCCCTTCCCTAGTCCAATTCGGACCAGACCAAGGGGAGGGGTGCGGCCACCCTTGAGGCCCTTTTTCTTCTTTCCCGTATGGCCCAATAAGGCCCAATACGTATTCCCGTAACTCTCTGGTATTCCGAAAAATACCCGAATCACTCGGAACCTTTCCGAAGTCCGAATATAGTCGTCCAATATATCGATCTTTATGTCTCGACCATTTCGAGACTCCTCGTCATGTCCCCGATCTCATCCGGGACTCCGAACTCCTTCGGTACATCAAAACTCAATAAAACTGTCATCGTAACGTTAAGCGTGCGGATCCTACGGGTTTGAGAACTATGTAGACATGACCGAGACACGTCTCCGGTCAATAACCAATAGCGGGACCTGGATGCCCATATTGGCTCCCACATATTCTACGAAGATCTTTATCGATCAGACCGCATAACAACATACGTTGTTCCCTTTGTCACCGGTATGTTACTTGCCCTAGATTTGATCGTCGGTATCTCGATACCTAGTTCAATGTCGTTACCGGCAAGTCTCTTTACTCATTCCGTAACACATCATCCCGCAACTAACTCATTAGTCACAATGCTTGCAAGGCTTATAGTGATGTGCATTACTGAGTGGGCCCAGAGATACCTCTCCGACAATTGGAGTGACAAATCCTAATCTCGAAATACGCCAACCCAACAAGTACCTTTGGAGACACCTGTAGAGTACCTTTATAATCACCCATTTACGTTGTGACGTTTGGTAGCACACAAAGTGTTCCTCCGGTAAACGGGAGTTGCATAATCTCATAGTCATAGGAACATGTATAAGTCATGAAGAAAGCAATAGCAACATACTAAACGATCGAGTGCTAAGCTAACGGAATGGGTCAAGTCAATCACGTCATTCTCCTAATGAGGTGATCTCGTTAATCAAATGACAACTTTATGTCTATGGCTAGGAAACATAATCATCTTTGATTAACGAGATAGTCAAGTAGAGGCATACTAGTGACACTCTGTTTGTCTATATATTCACACATGTATTATGTTTCCGGTTAATACAATTCTAGCATGAATAATAAACATTTATCATGATATAAGGAAATAAATAATACTTTATTATTGCCTCTAGGGCATATTTCCTTCAGTCTCCCACTTGCACTAGAGTCAATAATCTAGATTACACAGTAATGATTCTTACACCCATGGAGCCTTGGTGCTGACCATGTTTTGCTCGTGGAAGAGGCTTAGTCAACGGGTCTGCAACATTCAGATCCGTATGTATCTTGCAAATTTCTATGTCTCCCACCTGGACTAAATCCCGGATGGAATTGAAGCGTCTTTTGATGTGCTTGGTTCTCTTGTGAAATCTGGATTCCTTTGCCAAGGCAATTGCACCAGTATTATCACAAAAGATTTTCATAGGACCCGATGCACTAGGTATGACACCTAGATCGGATATGAACTCCTTCATCCAGACTCCTTCATTTGCTGCTTCCGAAGCAGCTATGTACTCTGCTTCACATGTAGATCCCGCCACGACGCTTTGTTTAGAACTGCACCAACTAACAGCTCCACCGTTCAATGTAAATACGTATCCGGTTTGCGATTTAGAATCGTCCGGATCAGTGTCAAAGCTTGCATCAACGTAACCATTTACGATGAGCTCTTTGTCACCTCCATATACGAGAAACATATCCTTAGTCCTTTTCAGGTATTTCAGGATGTTCTTGACCGCTGTCCAGTGATCCACTCCTGGATTACTTTGGTACCTTCCTGCTAGACTTATAGCAAGGCATACATCAGGTCTGGTACACAGCATTGCATACATGATAGAGCCTATGGCTGAAGCATAGGGGACATCTTTCATCTTCTCTCTATCTTCTGCAGTGGTCGGGCATTGAGTCTTACTCAACTTCACACCTTGCAATACAGGCAAGAATCCTTTCTTTGCTTGATCCATTTTGAACTTCTTCAAAACTTTGTCAAGGTATGTGCTTTGTGAAAGTCCAATTAAGCGTCTTGGTCTATCTCTATAGATCTTGATGCCCAATATATACGCAGCTTCACCGAGGTCTTTCATTGAAAAACTCTTATTCAAGTATCCCTTTATGCTATCCAGAAATTCTACATCATTTCCAATCAGTAATATGTCATCCACATATAATATCAGAAATGCTACAGAGCTCCCACTCACTTTCTTGTAAATACAGGCTTCTCCAAAAGTCTGTATAAAACCAAATGCTTTGATCACACTATCAAAGCGTTTATTCCAACTCCGAGAGGCTTGCACCAGTCCGTAAATGGATCGCTGGAGCTTGCACACTTTGTTAGCTCCCTTTGGATCAACAAAACCTTCTGGTTGCATCATATACAACTCTTCTTCCAGAAATCCATTCAGGAATGCAGTTTTGACATCCATTTGCCAAATTTCATAATCATAAAATGCGGCAGTTGCTAACATGATTCGGACAGACTTAAGCATCGCTACGGGTGAGAAGGTCTCATCGTAGTCAATCCCTTGAACTTGTCGAAAACCTTTCGCAACAAGTCGAGCTTTATAGACAGTAACATTACCATCAGCGTCAGTCTTCTTCTTGAAGATCCATTTATTTTCAATGGCTTGCCGATCATTGGGCAAGTCAACCAAAGTCCATACTTTGTTCTCATACATGGATCCCATCTCAGATTTCATGGCCTCAAGCCATTTTGCGGAATCTGGGCTCACCATCGCTTCTTCATAGTTCGTAGGTTCGTCATGGTCTAGTAACATAACTTCCAGAACAGGATTACCGTACCACTCTGGTGCGGATCTTACTCTGGTTGATCTACGAGGTTCAGTAATAACTTGATCTGAAGTTTCATGATCATCATCATTAACTTCCTCACTAATTGGTGTAGGTGTCTCAGAAACTGGTTTCTGTGATGAACTACTTTTCAATAAGGGAGCAGGTATAGTTACCACATCAAGTTCTACTTTCCTCCCACTCACTTCTTTCGAGAGAAACTCCTTCTCTAGAAAATTTCCGAATTTAGCAACAAAAGTTTTGCTTTCGGATCTGTGATAGAAGGTATACCCAACAGTCTCCTTTGGGTATCCTATGAAGACACATTTCTCCGATTTGGGTTCGAGCTTATCAGGTTGAAGTTTCGTCACATAAGCATCGCAGCCACAAACTTTAAGAAACGACAACTTTGGTTTCTTGCCAAACCACAGTTCATAAGGCGTCGTCTCAACGGATTTTGATGGTGCCCTATTTAACGTGAATGCAGCCGTCTCTAAAGCATAACCCCAAAACGATAGCGGTAAATCAGTAAGAGATATCATAGATCGCACCATATCTAGTGAAGTGCGATTACGACGTTCAGACACACCATTACGCTGTGGTGTTCCGGGTGGCGTGAGTTGCGAAACTATTCCGCATTGTTTCAAATGTAGACCAAACTCGTAACTCAAATATTCTCCTCCACAATCTGATCGTAGAAACTTTATTTTCTTGTTACGATGATTTTCAACTTCACTCTGAAATTCTTTGAACTTTTCAAATGTTTCAGACTTATGTTTCATTAAGTAGATGTACCCATATCTGCTTAAATCATCTGTGAAGGTGAGAAAATAACGATATCCGCCACGAGCCTCAACATTCATCGGACCACATATATCTGTATGTATGATTTCCAACAAATCTGTTGCTCTCTCCATGGTTCCGGAGAACGGTGTTTTAGTCATCTTGCCCATGAGGCACGGTTCGCAAGTACCAAGTGATTCATAATCAAGTGGTTCTAAAAGTCCATCAGTATGGAGTTTCTTCATGCGCTTTACACCGATATGACCTAAACGGCAGTGCCACAAATAAGTTGCACTATCATTATCAACTCTGCATCTTTTGGTTTCAATATTATGAATATGTGTATCACTACTATCGAGATTCAACAAAAATAGACCACTCTTCAAGGGTGCATGACCATAAAAGATATTACTCATATAAATAGAACAACCATTATTCTCTGATTTAAATGAATAACCGTCTCGCATCAAACAAGATCCAGATATAATGTTCATGCTCAACGCTGGCACCAAATAACAATTATTTAGGTCTAAAACTAATCCCGAAGGTAGATGTAGAGGTAGCGTGCCGACCGTGATCACATCGACTTTGGAACCATTTCCCACGCGCATCGTCACCTCGTCCTTAGCCAATCTTCGCTTAATCCGTAGCCCCTGTTTCGAGTTGCAAATATTAGCAACAGAATCAGTATCAAATACCCAGGTGCTACTGCGAACATTAGTAACGTACACACCAATAACATGTATATCACATATACCTTTGTTCACCTTGCCATCCTTCTTATCCGCCAAATACTTTGGGCAGTTCCGCTTCTAGTGACCAGTTTGCTTGCAGTAGAAGCACTCAGTTTCAGGCTTAGGTCCAGACTTGGGTTTCTTCTCCTGAGCAGCAACTTGTTTGTTGTTCTTCTTGAAGTTCCCTTTCTTCTTCCCTTTACCCTTTTTCTTGAAACTGGTGGTCTTATTGACCATCAACACTTGATGCTCCTTTTTGATTTCTACCTCCGCAGCCTTTAGCATTGCGAAGAGCTCGGGAATTGTCTTACTCATCCCTTGCATATTATAGTTCATCACGAAGCTCTTGTAGCATGGTGGCAGTGATTGAAGAATTCTGTCAATAACGCTATCATGCGGAAGATTAACTCACAACATGCCCTGCAAAAACAAGTTAGACGTCCTCTACTTTGTTGTTGCAAGTTTTACGTGGCTACTACGGGCTTAGCAAGAACCATTGTTACCTATGCATCAAAACCACAATGATAGTTTGTCAAGTTGGTGCTATTTTAACCTTCGCAAGGACCGGGCGTAGCCACACTCGGTTCAACTAAAGTGAGAGAGACAGACACCCGCCAGTCACCTTTAAGCAACGAGTGCTCGCAACGGTGAAACCAGTCTCGCGTAAGCGTACGCGTAATGTCGGTCCGGGCCGCTTCATCTCACAATACCGCTGAACCAAAGTATGACATGCTGGTAAGCAGTATGACTTATATCGCCCACAACTCACTTGTGTTCTACTCGTGCATAGCATCAACGCATAAAACCTGGCACGGATGCCACTGTTGGGGAACGTAGTAATTTCAAAAAAATTCCTACGTACACGCAAGATCATGGTGATGCATAGCAACGAGGGGGGAGAGTGTTGTCCACGTACCCTCGTAGACCGAAAGCGGAAGCGTTATCACAACGCGGTTGATGTAGTCGTACGTCTTCACGATCCGACCGATCAAGTACCGAACGTACGGCACCTCCGAGTTCTACACACGTTCAGCTCGATGACGTCCCTCGAACTCCGATCCAGCCGAGTGTTGAGGGAGAGTTTCGTCAGCACGACGGCGTGGTGACGATGATGATGTTCCACCGACGCAGGGCTTCGCCTAAGCTCCGCAACGGTATTATCGAGGTGTAATATGGTGGAGGGGGGCACCGCACACGGCTAAGAGATCTCAAGAATCAATTGTTGTGTCTTTGGGGTGCCCCCCTGCCCCCGTATATAAAGGAGCAAGGGGGAGGCCGCCGGCCAAGGGGAGAGACGCGCCATAGGGGGGAGTCCTACTCCCACCGGGAGTAGGACTCCTCCTTTCCTTTTGGGAGTAGGAGAAGGGAAGGGGGAAGGAGAAAGAAGGAAGGGTGCGCCCCCCTTCCCTAGTCCAATTCGGACTAGACCAAGGGGAGGGGTGCGGCCACCCTTGAGGCCCTTTTTCTTCTTTCCCGTATGGCCCAATAAGGCCCAATACGTATTCCCGTAACTCTCTGGTACTCCGAAAAATACCCGAATCACTCGGAACCTTTCCGAAGTCCGAATATAGTCGTCCAATATATCGATCTTTACGTCTCGACCATTTCGAGACTCCTCGTCATGTCCCCGATCTCATCCGGGACTCCGAACTCCTTCGGTACATCAAAACTCAATAAAACTGTCATCGTAACGTTAAGCGTGCGGACCCTACGGGTTCGAGAACTATGTAGACATGACCGAGACACGTCTCCGGTCAATAACCAATAGCGGGACCTGGATGCCCATATTGGCTCCCACATATTCTACGAAGATCTTTATCGGTCAGACCGCATAACAACATACGTTGTTCCCTTTGTCACCGGTATGTTACTTGCCCGAGATTTGATCGTCGGTATCTCGATACCTAGTTCAATGTCGTTACCGGCAAGTCTCTTTACTTGTTCCGTAACACATCATCCCGCAACTAACTCATTAGTCACAATGCTTGCAAGGCTTATAGTGATGTGCATTGCCGAGTGGGCCCAGAGATACCTCTCCGACAATTGGAGTGACAAATCCTAATCTCGAAATACGCCAACCCAACAAGTACCTTTGGAGACACCTGTAGAGTACCTTTATAATCACCCATTTACGTTGTGACGTTTGGTAGCACACAAAGTGTTCCTCCGGTAAACGGGAGTTGCATAATCTCATAGTCATAGGAACATGTATAAGTCATGAAGAAAGCAATAGCAACATACTAAACGATCGAGTGCTAAGCTAACGGAATGGGTCAAGTCAATCACGTCATTCTCCTAATGAGGTGATCTCGTTAATCAAATGACAACTTTATGTCTATGGCTAGGAAACATAATCATCTTTGATTAACGAGATAGTCAAGTAGAGGCATACTAGTGACACTCTGTTTGTCTATATATTCACACATGTATTTCCGGTTAATACAATTCTAGCATGAATAATAAACATTTATCATGATATAAGGAAATAAATAATACTTCATTATTGCCTCTAGGGCATATTTCCTTCATCACAGTCGTCGGCAAGTTTCATGTACCAATAATCGAAGAACTCCTCGATGAACTGCATGGAGCAGGATGGTTTTCAAAGTTATATTTGCGCGCAAGCTATCACTAGATCAGACTGGCCCCCGGAGAAGAGCACAAGACGGCCTTCTCAACACACCAGGGCCATTTTGAGTTCAAGGTCTTATCCTTTGGACTAGCTGGGGCTCCTCCCACATTCATTGAAGGACTGACTACGACTCTCAAGCCAGTCATATGCATTTGTGTCCTCTGTTTCTTCGATGACATTCTCATTTTTAGTGCCACATTGGAAGAACACAAGTGCCATGTGAAACAAGTGCTGGAACTGCTTCGCAAAGACCACTGGAAGGTTAAGCTCAGCAAATGTACTTTTGGGCAAAGCAGAATATCTTACCTGGGCCATGTCATCGGTGTGCAAGGGTTGTTAACAGATCCAACCAAGATAGCAGCGGTAGCCAACTGGACCCCTCCGCAAGATGTCAAAGGAGTCAAGAGTTTCTTGGGACTCGCAGGATACTATCGGCGTTTCGTGCGCAACTTTGGCGTGATTGCTCGACCGCTCTTTAACTTACTGAAGAAGGGCGTCCCTTTTCTCTGGACATCGATCACAGAAACTGCATTTCAAGTTCTGAAGCAGCAACTTATCACAGCACCAGTTCTGGCCTTACCAAATTTTGATCAACCATTTACAGTTGAGACCGATGCGTGCGACCGTGGCATAGGGGCAATTCTGCAACAGTAGGGACACCCGATAGCTTTCATGAGCAAAGCCCTGAGTCCACGCTATCAAGGGTTGTCGACCTATGAGAAAGAGTACTTGGCAATCATAGTGGCCATGGATCAATGGCGTCCGTACCTGCAGCACACGGAATTTATCATCTACATGGATCAAAAAAGCCTCACTCATCTAGAAGAGCAGCGACTGAACACCCCGTGGCAGCAAAAAGCCTTCACCAAACTGTTGGGGCTCTGGTACCGCATCAAATACAAGAAGGGGACTGAGAACAACGGTGCGGATGCCCTATCGCGAGCTAACCTAGCTGAGACACTTCACATGGTCACATCATGTCAACCCGGGTGGCTGGAAGACGTCGTCAACAGTTACAACAACAATCCGCACGCGTAGAAGCTTCTGGAACAACTAGCAGTGTGCGAAGATGCCAAAGGACGATTCACACTGCAGCAGGGCATCATCAGATTCAGGGGAAGGATATGGCTCGGTGGAGGAACTCATATACAACAGCGCATCATGCAGGCCTTCCATGACAGCCCGATAGGTGGCCACTCGGGATTTCCAGTTACTTATAGACGTATTCGACGCCTTTTTGCTTGGCCCAAGATGAAGATGCAAATTAAACACTATGTTCAGTGCTGCTCAGTGTGTCAGAAAGCCAAGCCAGACAGAGCGGCCTCACCAGGACTCTTATTGCCGCTGCCAATTACAACCAAACCATGGGACATGATTACCATGGATTTCGTGGATGGCCTTCCACAATCGAGCCGGTTCAACTGCTTACTGATGATAGTTGATAAGAGAACTAAGTTCAGCTATTTCACTACTAGGGAAAAGTCTATACACAGAATCTTACCGGCAGTGCGCTTTAAAATAAGGCGCTGCTAACTAGCAGTAGCGCACTCGCACAAACCTCGCTGCTGAAATAAATGTATCAGTAGCGCGCCTACTCTAAGACGCGCTACTGCTATAATTGCCACGATGCCGCAGTGAGGCTAGTTCTAGCAGCAGCGCGCTAATATGAAGAGCGCTACTACTAGGGACCATAGCAGTAGCGCATTTACACAATAACCGCTACTGCTAAGTTTACTAAAAAAAATAGTCCCACCTTGCTTCGTGAAGAGAGTTTGTACCACCTTAAATATACTACTTCTCAAACTTTCACAACCACTTGGTCTTCATTGCACTCTATGTGTAGAATTTGTGGCCGCAATATGAGTCTTCACCAGTTCCTAAACTGGTGAGGACTTATATTGACAAATCAGATTGTACACAAAAAGATCGTTCATGATGAATGTATTTTTGATGTCTATTTTTACATGCTGACACATAGAAGTAGCGCGCTCTTTGTGAAAGGCGCTACTGCTAGGTCGTTTAGCAGTAGCGCCTTTTGATATAGCGCGCTACTGCTAAGCCATTCCATCTCCCCCACTCTCGGACCTATCCGATCCACTCACACTCACACTCACTCGATCTCGCCCTCAACCCCCACGCCGGGCCTCCCCCGTCGCCCCTCCTCCGATCTGCGCCGCCGCCACCTCCTCCTCCTCGCTGGACTCAGTACCGGCCTCCTCCTCCGTCCTCCCTTTAGTCGCCGTTGGCCGGTCCCTCCTCGCTCCGCCTTCCTCCTCCGTCCTTCCTCCACTCGCTGCTGGCTGGCCCCTCCTCGCTCCGTCTTCCTCCTCCGTCCTACTCTCTTCTCCCTCCTCGAGTCGCCCCTCCTTCTCCCTCCTCCCTCCTCCATCTAGTTGGATTTGGTTGATTTAGTATGTAGTTGATTTAGTTGATTTAGAACATCTTGATTTAGTTGATTTAGTAGGCTAGTTGATATAGTTGATTTAGAACATTTTGATTTAGTTGATTTAGTATGCTAGTGGATTTAGTAGGCTAGTTGATTTAGTTGATTTAGTATGCACCATTTTATTGTTATTTTTTTCTGTACATGGATAGGTAGATGCTTTTGTTTTTTTGTAATAAGATATTTTTTGGCAAAATGTAGGTGCCAATTTAGTTAAATTTGCCACTTGTTTTTTTAATCAATTATCTTAGGCAATACGGGCCAAATGAGATGAAATGTCTTGGTAGGTGGTACCCTTATTTGGTACATATTTGTGAAAAGTTTTTTCGGCAATAGGTGCCACCAAAATGTTTTGTCCATAAAATTGCTTCTCGCGGAAGAACCAAAAATATCACATGCTACTGTTTTTCTTTCCTGTGAAGTGAATCGTTAATCCTTTGCTCATATTGCTTTAGGAAAATGGTGCCACCACCACCACCACTATGTCGACTGTGCAAGTCAAGGTGCGCCAAGCTGGCTGTCATTGCTAATTTTTTAAATGATACATTTTTTATTAATTTTCATAAATATTACGCTGGGTAAATTTTTTTCAAAAATAATACACCGTCGGCCCGCTGCAGGCCGACTGGGCCTAGTCGGCCCACAGCAGGCCGATTGGACTCCAGTCGGCCTACAGCTGGCCGACTGGCCCCTGTCGGCCCACTGTGGGCTGATTGGGGAGCTAATTGGCTCGCTGTGGGCTAATTGTTTTTCAAAAAAAGTAGGCATAAAAATATATGTTTAAAAAATATTAATTATGTAATTAAAAAATGTTAAACGTGTATAAAATAATGTTCCTGATGTATACAAAAAATGTACAATATATATGCAAAAAAGTTGACTAAAAATATGTTTTAAAAAGTGTTAATCATGTATTTAAAAATTGTTAAATGTGTGCATAAAAAATGTTCCTTATCTATACAAAAAATATAGAATGTGTATAAAAAAAGTTGACACCAAAAAAATATGTTTGGAAAAAGATGTTAATCATGTATTTGAAAAAATGTTCCTTATCTATACAAAAAATATAGAATGTGTATGAAAAAAAGTTGACACCAAAAAATTATGTTTGAAAAAAATGTTAATCATGTATTTGAAAAAATGTTTAACGAGTACACAAAAATGTTTCATGTATTGGAATGAAAGGTTAAACGTGTATAAAAAAATGTTCCAGCTCCGGATCCGGTATGGGAGCATCACGGACCTAAGCATGATTGGTTGCTCTTTTTGTATGGAACTGGAACATTTTTTTCAAACATATTTTTTTTGGTGTAAACTTTTTTTCATACACATTCTATATTTTTTGAATAGATAAGAAACATTTTTTATACACACATTTAACAATTTTTAATCATGTATTTGAAAAAATGTCAACTTTTCAAACATATTTTTTTGGTGTCAACTTTTTTTCATACACATTCTATATTTTTTGTATAAATAAGGAACATTTTTTATACACACATTTAACAATTTTTAAATACATGCTTAACACTTTTTAAAACATATTTTTTATGTCAACTTTTTTGCATATATATTGTACATTTTTTGTATACATCAGGAACATTTTTTATACACGTTTAACATTTTTTAATTACATGATTAACATTTTTTTAAACATATATTTTTTTATGTCTACTTTTTTTGCAAAAACAATTAGCCCACAGCGAGCCAATTAGCTTCAGTCGGCCCACAGTGGGCCGACAGGACGCAATCAGCCCACAGTGGGCCGACAGGGGCCAGTCGGGCCTGCTGTGGGCCGACTAGGCCCAGTCGGCCTGCAGCGGGCCGACGGTGTCTTATTTTTGAAATTTTTTTATCCATCGTAATATTTATGAAAATTAATTAAAAATGTATTATTTAAAAAAATAGCGCTGTCATTTATCTCAACCTGGTGGAAGATGACGAAGATGATGAAGATAATGAGGACCCACTCGATGAAGATGATGAGAACCCACTTCATGAAGCCATCATAGCTCAAAGAATGAGGCTGAGCGAGGAGGAGGTGTGCAACCTATGGGATATAATTCCGCCACGTGATGACTTTGTCGGGGTGCCATTCGTGACCCGCCTGACAAGTACCATGGTCGATCGGCATGAAATGGTATGTTATACGTACTGCCTGTAGTAATTTGATGATATATATATATGCTTTATTGTTATACTTACAAATACAAATTATTCGATGATATGCTTAGTGAATCCGATGATATGCTTAGTGTAGAGTCCAGTGATATACTTTGTGGAATCTAGTCGATGATATGCTTTAGTGTAGAGTCTGATCACATGCTCTTATTAGTGTAGAATCCAAGGAACTATTAATAGTGTAGATAATCCATATATACTTATTAGTAGAATTCATGATTAGTTAGTATAAATGCGTAGTACCGTGTCTTTTGATAGTGTAGAAATCTAGACTTAATAGAAATATATTTGCAAGAGTATGTGCGAGGCTATTTATTAATTGATATGTTTTTCTTATTCAGAAATTGCCAAAGAACCTATCTGTGAGTTGTGGTATCGAGCCTGATGAAGAAGGCTCAGCTGGACTACGCCTTACCGCAACGGGCTCCGTCACCACCTGTACTTACCGCATGGACACAGACGGTCGCACACACTTAAACTCGGTTGGGTGGAAGAGATTTCTCGTTGGCAAGAATCTTCGTGTTGGACAGGCCATCCTAATTACTATCAGGAACACCCACCGCCCAGGCTTGAGAATGATGATCGTCGTCGATATCATCTAGAACTACATGTGTGTGTGTGGCTATATCATCTAGAACTACATATGATGATCGTCGTGGATATCATGTAGAACTACATATGATGATCGTCGTCGATATCACCTTGTACTGCTTGAGGATGCATGTTGAGTATATATATGAAATTATTATCTAGTACTCCCTCCGTTCCAAATTACTCGTCGTGGTTTTGAACTAAAACCACGACGAGTAATTTGGAACCAAGGGAGTACTACCTAGTACCTATAATGCTTTATGAAATTGATATCTAGTAGTACCTATTATCTGGAAATTGCTGTTTATTGAAGCTGAAACAGGATAGGAAGCCGGGGCGAAATGATGAAAGATATAGCAGTAGCGCGGGGCCAGAAAATCGCTACAGCTAATTAATAGTGGCGCATTCCGGAAAAGCGCCGCTGATACAATCCATAGTAGTAGCGCGGGTACAGACCGCGCTACTACTAACAGTTAGCTGTAGCGCCTTATTGGTAGCGCGGCTGCCCGCGCTGCTGATAGCCTCAAAACCCGCGCTACTACTAGGGTTTTCCCTAGTAGTGTTTCTTGCCTCTGGCGCATCCGCACACTGCGGCTTCAGTTGCGCAACTCTTCATACAACAAGTCTACAAGGTGCATGGGCTGCCGGGAGCAATTGTGTCAGATCGAGATCCCGTGTTCACAAGTCATTTCTGGCAGGAGCTATTCAAGGCAGCAGGCACACAACTCAGACTAAGCACAGCCAACCACCCTCAAACAGACGGTCAAACGGAACGAGTTAATCAGTGCGTTGAAACTTTTCTGAGATGTTTCACTCAAGCGTGTCCAAGACGGTGGAGTTTCTGGATCCCGCTAGCTCAATTCTGGTACAACAACTCTCACCACTCAGCTATAGGCATGGCCCCTTTCAAAGCAATGTTTGGGTACGAACCAGGGCACTGGGGGATTACTGCAGAAAACACCTGCTCAGTGCCCGCTCTCAAATCATGGATCGAGGAGAGAGATGCGGTCCAGGAGCTGCTACAGCAACATCTGAACAGGGCAAAGCAACTGATGAAAAGTCAGGCTGATAAGAAACGATCTTTCCGAACTTTCGAAGTGGGTGATCAGGTGTACCTGAAACTGCGGCCGTACATCCAAACTTCAGTCGCGCCAAGAGCAAACCATAAGTTGGCATACAAGTACTACGGCCCTTTCCAGATCACCGACAAGATCAACGACGTTGCATACAAGCTCCAACTGCCGCCACAGGCGACGATCCATCCAGTCTTCCACGTCTCGCTGCTTCGACGCGCGCTGAACCCGGGTATGACTGTTGAAACTCATCTTCCTCAGTGTTCTGACGAGCTCGCGGTCCCTGTGGCAGTCCTGCCGTCAAGGTGGAGACAGGACAAGGGCAAGATGCGCGAGCAGATTTTCGTCCGCTAGTCCAATTCCAATGTGCTCGGAGAAACTTGGGAAGACAAGGCAAGTCTCAAGGAGCGATTCCCTCTTGCTGAGGCTTGGGGACAAGCCTCGACTCAAGAAGAGGGGGATGTCAGCGGCCCTAACAGGGCAGGCCCACAAGTCAGCTACGATGGACACGTCGCCACTGCTCCGCGAGCGGTCCAGCCCAAGAAGCCCAACCCACGAGTCATAGGGCCGGCGTGGGTAAACTGAAGCCCGGCTGCGCATCTACTTGAGGAGGGATCGAGACCAGACTGAGGCATCCAGTGGATCAGGCGAACGGCGGCTCAGCTCTTTTCCCCTTCCCCCTTTCCGTCTCGCGACGAACCCTAGCTACCAAATTCGTGTATCTCCGTCTGTAATCGCCACTGTAACTCATATTTGAGAGAGATCCTTGCTAGTAATCGAGAGATTCGAGTACCCTATCATATTTAGATGGGAAGAAGTTAATTTTAGGCTTATCGTGTGTCTAAGGTTGGACATCTCCCATTTTTGTGTTTGTTTTACAAAAAAGCTAATTTTTAGGCATGACAACTCTAACTTTTTAGTGACAATTTATATTAGCGATTTTTTTTTGCAGGTGAATTTATATTAGCAAATTGGCAAATTAAGTTTACAAGATCGACAATTTTTTGATTTTTTTTAACCGAGGCGAATTTGCCTTGCTCGCCAACTAAAGTTGTCATCCTCGAATAATATAACTTGTCATGAAAACATTTGATTTGTTATGCTCAAAAAATCTGACGTCGGATTTGTAGTGGAGTCCTTGTTTTATAGCTGACAACATATCGTGAATATCCTCCTTAGGTGCTCTTAAACGGTCTGAACATTTGCAAGAGTACATCACCACAAAGGTTACAAGCTAGAGTCATGAATTATACACCCTAAAAAAAGAGTCATGAATCATACACAAAATAAAGGGGATTTGTTTACCCTTTTGTTTCTGTGTGGGTCTTATGCTGTTATTGGGGTTTTCCAACAGAAAATATGATGCCCATGTGTGTTTTTGTTGTTGCATTGGGATTTGGGAAGGTGGGCAAAAACACCTACTCGGCCATTGTGTTGTTTTCTATGTTGCATTGGGAGCAATAGTATCTGTCGTAGATGGGTGCTGAAAATTGTTAGAATTTATGCTACAGTTACGCGCTAAAAATACTACAAACTTGACCCAAGTTCTTCACCTAGTCAGGCTCAACATGTTAATCAGTTAATGCATGTGTTACTTTAGTAAAAATCAAACTTACAAGCAAGTGCATATAATTATTGATAAAATTATTTTGTAACGTTACGATAGTTCAAATTTTACATAAACCTACTTCATATTAAATTAGAAACATTAGATACAAGTAGAGATATGGTTAGGTAGAAAATGACCCTAAACCCCGAAAATAAAGGGGAGAGGACAATTAAATGACTAGTATTTGACTATTTTGCTGGGACTGGCTATATGCAAGCCCTCTGAAAATTTACTTTGGGTAAGTCAGTTTTCTGAGTCATTGGATTAAAGATTCAAGGGCACAAAGTCGACCCTTCTTTCTTCTTCCTCTAGCTTTCTTCCTTCTTTATCCGCTCCTCCTCTCACAAAGTTGACTTACCAAAATTGCAAATTCAGTCAGTTTACATATAGATATTGTGATTTTAGTTGTCAATCAAAGCCACGGTCGAACTTGTCGTTGTACGTTGTGCTGCTACAATCGATCGACTGTTTTTTGCGGGGTGTAGTAGATTAACTTTTTTTCTTCTTTTGTGCAGCAGTAGTAGATTAACTTACTTGCACACTACTTTTTCAAAGCAACTTGAGTCCTCTAGGCCATTGCATATGGCCTGGCCGTGGCCGGTGTAGCAATGATTAACATGGTGGCCAGTAGATCAACTTAATCGCACGCTAATTCCCAACATCGTGGTCATCATGTTTGCATTTCTTGCTCAAGACAACTTAATACGCTAGTCTGGCCCATTGCGTATGGTCTGCCCCGGTGTGGCAATGATCGTGGAGCTGGCGGTGGTCATGCGTGCACGTCAACCGAAACAACTGCCGGGACGCATTAGCATATGAACAAAGCGTAATTGCTTAAACTAATCCCCCAGATTGTCTAACATGATTGGAACGTACGCCAGCTGCAAGCATGCTCTGTTTGGAGTCGAGACCAAGGAAACGAGCGTGCACTTGGACCTGGACAATTGCGTGTTGCCGCTCTTGAATATAATCTCCCTATTATCCGACAAAAAAAAAAGGGTATCTCTATCTAGTGAGACTTGGTTCATTCTGCCGACCTGAGTCCGAGTCTCCACTAACTTGCGCATGAAAGCTCGGTGGTTACTTTCTGGCTGGTCAGTACTCCTACTTGAAAACTTCAAGTAACTCCAACTTTTCGCCAAAAAAATGTAGCATCAACTTACAATTCTCCCAACCTATTTCCATTATTGAGACGAATCAGGATGAGTGGACGAAATCGCCGGATGCGTGGCCGCCATTCGTCACCAAGATAGGCCTTACTTCCATTATCAACAAGCTCAATCGGAGGGACAGGCGATGCAACCTAGTATTTCCATTATTGAGGTGATATCATTATCAGGTCCAGGATATGAAGATGACCACGGCCAACTATATATCTTTGAGAGAATTCCTTATTTGACACTACCTTAAAATGTGGTTCCTTATTTGACCCTGAAGAATTTTTTTTCCCTATTTGACATGTAGTCTAAATTTTCTTCCTTACGTGACATCGCCGTTCGTTTTGTTACACCGTTCCGTTAAATTGTTTTTGAATGGACCAAAATACCCCCGTGTTAGTAGCTAGCCCACAAGGAGTTTTGACCAGAGTCGCTAGCCCACAAGCCCGATCCAGATCTGGCCATCCTCTCGTCTCTTTGTTTCTTCGATTCCCCACCCCCAACCCTAGCGGCGGCGGCAGCGGGTTGCTGGCTCGTACGGCGGCGGCGGCGGCGTGAGCTGAGGGGCCATGGCTCAAGGGGTGGCTGCGGGCGGAGGATCAAGCACGGCTGCAGGCGCCGGAGCAAGCACCGCGGCGGACGGCGACCCAGGCACGGCGAACGGCGACCAAGGCGGGGCTAGGGATGGCTCATCGGTGAGGTCCGCTGCTGGCGGCCATGGCGCGGCTATGCAGCACTTGCCGGTGAGCTCAGCTGCGGGCGCAGGCCATGGCGATGCTGCGGCCGGTGCAGGCCATGGCGATGCTGCAAGGTTGGGCGTGGATGCGGTCTTGGGCCACGGTGCGGCTGCAGACTTAGAAGGGTGAGTTCCTTCCACAATTTCTCTTCAAATGCAGGATTAGAACAAGGAGCAGGTTGACCCATATCCAGTAGCAATGCTCATGCATAAGTTTCTCTTTTATGTACAGGATGGATCCAAATTCTTGTTATGTGCTGAAAATTAGATTGCTTGGCAACCCAAAAAAAGCTAGAAAAGAGGCCATGTGTTTTTATTTCGAGAAGGTTATTGATTCCGACTTGACAAATTATGAAGATTTGGTTGAATCAATTATAGTGCAGTACCGGCCACGTTATTTGGAAGTTGCGCATGTTCACTACTATGATGAAGTTCTGAAAACGTTTCCAGAAATAAAATCAGACCAAGAGTTGATGTATATGTTTGAGAAACACGCTAAGTCAAAGATGGTGCAAATGTTCATTGTATATTGGGAACCCTCTGAACCATATGAGCCTATCATTGAGTATTATAGTGATGTGCATATCCAACCTAAGAACAACGTAGACCAAGATGATGATAGTTATCTTCGCAACCCAATACCGGAGAATGAACATGTTGGGATTGATGAAGAGAATATATATTTGAAGGAAGAACCTAAAGCTCTAAATGTGGTTCTTTTTCCTGATAAAGAAAAGGACCAAGACTATGTTGTTGATGGTGAGAGTGAGGATGAGAGTGAGGATGGGAGTGAGGATGAGAGCGAGGACGAGACTGAAGTAGAGGAGGATGAGGAGTTGCACGAGGTAAATCATGCCCCAAATATAGAGTATGATAAGGATGACCCTCCTATGACTGAAGGTTTCATATATCCCAATATGAAGGAGTTTAAGTTGGCCCTTTCTCAACATGCTATAAAACATGAATTTGAGTATAACACAGAGAAGAGTGCACCATGTAGGTTCAGGGGCTATTGTAAAAGAAGAGATGAAGATAATTGTCCATGGAGGATACATGCTTCTACAACGGATGATTTTTGTACCGTAGTGGTAACTGTCTAACTTTGCTCGTTTGTAAACATTTCTTGCATGATTGTTTGAGAGTTTTTAGCTAACTAATTATGTTCTTATTTTTGTAGGTGAAAAAACCTTTTGGTCATGATTCCTCTAGTGCAAGAAGGAAAAAGAAGGTGAAGAATGCAACTAAGTACTGGATTGTGAGAAGGTGAAGAACTGGCTCATTGAAGATGCAACTCTAGGAGCAAAGGAATTGCGAAAGACGCTTAAAGAACACCGCAAGGTCAAAATCAACTACAAGAGAGTATATATGGGTAAGTTGCTAGCCTTGAAGCAACTATATGGTGATTGGGATATCAATTTTGACAATTTATATAGGTTTAAGGCACAAGTTGAAAGTTGTTGCCCCGGTAGCATAGTGCAGATTGATCATCACACAATAAATGGTAAAATCAGGTTTAGAAGAATTTTTGTTGCTATGAAGCCTTGCATAGAGAGGTTCCTTAGTGGTTGCAGACCATATTTGGCAATAGAGTGGTTCCTTAGTGGTTCCTTAGTGGTCAACACTTATGCCCTATTTGTAAGGAATATGGGCATCATTGGCACAAATGTAAGAAGGGAAACCGAGAGGACATTGCTGCAATGATGGCTGTGAGGTAGTATAGATTTACTCATTTTTGCATTATTCTTCCAACTATACATGTTCAATACTTTCCTATCTCTTGTGTGTAGAGAACCACCAAAGAAAAGGACAAAGACAACCAAAACAGCTGAGTTATCCATTGTGCCTTGCGAAGATGGAGTACCAACAAGAATGTGTTTTCCCCCAAGGTTCGTAATACTTGTGCTCATAAATACATGAAAACAATGTTTGAATTCTAAGTACCTTTCTGCTCACCATAGCAAAAGCTTGGAAACTACAAAAAAAGGGAAACATGTTAACTCTAGTGCTGGAGCATCAAAAAGGTGATTACAACTAGTTCAGATTTTGAGATTTAGTTAAATTAAAACTTGTTCTGTTTTCTTATTGCTTTCTTCTCACCATAGCAAAAGCTTGGAGAATACAAACAAAAAGGGAAAAGGGGGGAAATCTGAATCGGTCAATCCAAGAGGTATTGTTTCTCTTTTTAGTTGACATGTTATGAATATTTTTTTGTTTTCAATTGCTAAAAACTACTGCTGCCTTACATGCCTAAGTGCATATCAAGAACCGGCTCAAAACAGCCGGAGCCAATTTCCATCGAGTTTCCTATGCCTGGCGATGAAACAAATGTTCCTGTGAAGGTTAGGGGCAAGAGTAAGGAGTGCACTCAAAAGATTCCTATGGTGCCACAAGACAGCCCAGCAATGTGCACAAGAAGCAAAAAAATTAACTCTGCACGCCCTTCAATGAGCACAAGAAGCAAAAGGCGGCTTAGTTTGTGATTCTCATGTTTTCCTTAATGTCATGGTTACTTTTGAATGTCCTTTTGTGCTGCTCATGTGATGTACTTGTGGACGTGACCTCATGTGTGAAACAGTATGTGATGCATGCCAACTAGTACTGATGTATGTGGTGAATGTGAACCTAAATGTGATGTATGTGTGAACATGGCTGCTTCTGGTTGTTGTTCATGTTGTGATGCATATTATGTGTGTGTGTGTGTGTACACATAAACACTATTCTGATCACGGGATCAGAATAATATTCTGATCACAACCTGAACTGCCTGAGTAACGCTCCTGAACTTCCCTCTGTACGAACCCGACCTTCGGGGTATCTTCGCAATCGTGTCTCCCCGCGTGAATTATTCTGGTTAGTTGTGTTCTATATGATGTAAGTGTAATCTGCAAACGGTTTTTAGCAACTAAATACCCGTTTTAAATAGGAATCTCACTCGTTGGCGGATTTGCTCTCGGGTCGTGATGAAACATGTCTCTCTTGCAATTTTACTGTCTGAGTTGTTCGACGTGAACTTCTCCCAGTGCTAGGTTGAACTTCCGCCAAAATTGTCCAAATGGGGCTTGTGATATACCGTTGGAAAGCTATGGACACCAGTATCATGACCCAAGTAGATTTTTTGGCAAAATGTAAGCGGTTTAAGAGGTGTTTTGAAAACCGTTTTTCTTCATACAAAAAACGTGAATCGTATTTTCGATCGCGTTTCTAAATCGTTTATCGAAATGAGGCAAATAATATGGCGTTGGAAAGCTGCTGTAAAACCGCTCCTTCGACATGTTGAAAGTTTTCTCTAATTCCTTATTGTTAAAGAGTAATTTGGAAAATCGTAAAATTTCGCAAACCGAACAGCCGAGTTCGAATTTTTGATGCCATTTCTAAACGGCTGATCCAATTGAGGAAAATGATATGGCGTTGGAAAGCTTATGAAAATACGTTACTTTTTCATGTTTAAAGTTTTTTCTATTTTTGAAAGGTTTAAACGTAATTTAGAAAACGGTTTAAGTTGCACTGAGTTTGTATTTTCGAGCTAATGTTTGAACCGTACATCTGAATGTAGCAAATGATATGGCGTTGGAAAGATTGAGGAAATGCAAAACTTTTGGTATAGATTGTTTCTCCAAATTCTTTACGGTTTTAAGTCAATTTGGAAAATGGCTAAAAACGTATTTCCGACGTAATTTCTACAAACCTTATCTGAATGTGGCAAATAATATACCAGTGAAAAGCTACGGAAAATGCGAAACTTTTTCATGATGATGGTTTTCTCTGGTTCCTAGCCGTTTTCTAGTAATTTCGAAAACGGCAGGATCATTCGTTCTGCTTTTATCGTGAAACAGATTCTTCGAAAATGCCCCGCGTGAAGAACCTGAACTTCTCGACATGTCTACTTAAACTTCACTCTGTTTTTTCACGTGTTTTTTTGCTCATGGCTCTCCATCCACTCACCGGAATTGAGAAAATGACATACCAATGGAAAGCTACTGTAAACACGCAACTTTCTCATGTTGATTATTTTTTCATACTCGCGACGGTTTTACAAGTTTTTCATCTGAAATTCATTGACTGTAGTAGTTGAACTTCTGCTGTTTTCGCGTTGAACTTCTGTGATGTACTTTCGTTTGTAATTTTCTCATCCATTCTTCGGTGTTACAGAAATGATATTCCTTTTCTACAAACCTTTCTCACAATATATTTTTTAGGGCCAATTCCAGTTCTGCCCCTAACTCGAACCCACTACTCAGTTTTGCCCCTAATTTTCAGGTATGCTCAGTTTTGCCCCTCCGCCGTTAGTGTGACTTATAGAAATGCCCTTTTGCGCCGTTACCTTCCGGTCAAAGTACTTTGACCATCCAGAAAAAAATAGCAAAAAAAAATCAAAAAATATGAAATTTGGTGGGATCGAAGATAGTCATGTCCGCAAGGCGCATGCACATTTTTTTGTTGGTTGGACACTCCGGGAGCTCGTGGCAAAGGAAAACAAAAATAATTTATGCCTATGAACAGTAAATTCGAAAAAATAGCAAAAAAGTTCAAAAAAATTGAATTTATTTGGCGTCAAAGAGGCTTGAGTGCACAAGGTGCTTGCAAGTTTTGGTGATCAAATGACGTACGAGGCGCTCTAGAGAAAAAAATAGTGCATTTTTTCAAAGTTTTTTTGAGCTAAAATTTGTTTTTTTCTCCACAAGCTCCTACGATGTCCAAACACAACAAAAACGTGCACACATCTTGCGCACCTGAATATCTTCAGTCCCACGAAATTTCATTTTTTTCTTGATTTTTTTCTATTTTTTTAATTTACTGTTCGCATGCGTATAAAATTTATGTTTTCCTTTGCCACGAGCTCCCAGGGTGTCCGAACGGCATGAAAATTTGTACACGCCTTGCAGACATGAGTATCTTCGATCCCACAAAGTTTCAATTTTTTTTATTTATTTTTGCTATTTTTTCAAGACGGTCAAAGACCTTTGACCGGACGGTAACGGCAGAGAAGGGCATTTCTATAAGTGAAACTAACGGCGGAGGGGCAAAACTGAGCATACCTAAAAATTAGGGCCAAAACTGAGTAGTGGGTTCGAGTTAAGGGCATAGATGTAAATGTCCCATTTTTTTACTTTCTCCAACCGAGGACTTGAACTAAAGCAAATGATATTCCTGCCGTTTCGAAGTAAATTAGAAAATGGCGAGATCAGGATTTCTGTGTTCATCGCGAATGGAAATGCACTCCGTGAAGTAGTTGAACTTCTGGGGCATGTCTGTTTGAACTTCACTTTGTTTTTGACGTGCTATTTTTTGCCCGTAACTCCCAAGCTACTTACCGGAATTGAGCAAATGATATACCGATGGAAAGCTGTTGAAAACTCACAACTTTCGTGTGTTGATCAATTTTTCATACTCGCGGCGGTTCAAAAGAATTTTTTGAATATATAAAAAATGTGTTTTAAACGGTATACATTAAAATTTTAAACCGCTCATCGGAATGTAGCACATAATATACGGTTGGAAAGCTTATGAATAGCAACAAGTTTTTCATGTAGATAGACATTACAAATTCGTTGTCGTTTCAGACCAGTTTTAAAATGGCAAAAACCAACATCACGTTTGCCTTTTTTTACATGTAATTGAAGGCTGGACGTCTCGCACTAGAGTTCTTGAACTTCACTCGGAGGAGCACATGAATTTCTTGCAACAAACGTTTTAGGCTTTTAGTTTTACATTCTTTTATTCTCACCAGAAACGCATTCCGTGTAGTAGTTGAACTTCCCATTGTTTTTTCCCTTGAACTTCTGTCACGTATTTTTGTTCAACCTCTCTCACAACAAGTTTTGAACTTTCTTGGGCCAAGCACTTGAACTTGCAGCAACAAAACTTTTAGCCTTTGCTTTTTCATTCTTTTTTCATATAAAATGCACACCGTGTAGTACGTGAACCTCTATCAGTTGTCAATCTGAACTTCTCTCGGTTACGTGAAAAAATCTGAGTTTTTTATAGACATCGAACCGCTCTAATTTTTTTACTCTCATCTTAAAGGCATTACATGTAGTAGTTGAACTTCCCGCTGTTTTCACTTTGAACTTTTATCACGTATTTTTGTTCATAATTTATCACCCATTCATTGGAGTTACACAAATGATATATTTTTTAGAAACCTGTTGAAAAGATGCAACTTTATCTAATACGGTTAAAATTTTGTTTCGAACAACGTGGATCGATTTTTTAACCATTTATTTTGAAATAGAGCATACAATATAACCTTGGAAAGTTGTTAAATAGGAGAAACTTTTTTCATGTCATTTTGTTTCAAATTCGAAATGGAATGAGAGACTTGTTTTAAAACACCAAATACAACATTTTTTGTGTGTTTTTGAAGATGTAAATACATGGTGAACCTCTCTCACAAGAATTTTTGAACTTTCCCGGGCCGAGCACCTGAACTTCTAGCGACAATTTTTTTAGATTTTGCCTTTTTTGTTCGAACTCCTTGGGTATTATTTTGAAAAAATAGGAAATCTGATTTTTCTAGTAAACATTGAGTTGATCTTTTATTCTACTTAGCTTCTTACTTTTATTATTATAGCAACCGGAAAAATCTTAGTGTTTATATACATCCAACTGCTTGGTTATTTTAATTCGAACTTCTTGGTTTTATTTCTTTAGAATGAGCAAAAACCTCATTTTTTAAATAAACATCCAATTGATTCGTTCTTTAAATTTGAGCTTCCAGTTTTTTCCATAGAAACATTGACAATCTTTTTATATACTTTTTGAAGTTCATTGTTATTTTAATTTGACCTTCTTGGGGGTTTTTTAAACATGGAAAAATATATTTTTTTTTGTACAAATACTGAACAAGTAAGTTATTTTAGTTTGAACTTCTTGGTTATCTTTTTTCATGAACGTGAAAAATCCACGAGAGATTATTTCGCACTCATAACATTTTCTTCGAACTCTCCAATTTGTTAAATTTAAAGTTCCAGAGTTAACATTATCTTGGTGACTCTTGTTTTCTTCTTGGTTTATAAATGTTGAACTACTCGGTTATTTTAAATTGAACTTCTTGGTTTATTCTTTAGTAAGGGGAGAAATCCGAGTTTTGAAAAAAAAAACATCAAACCACTCTACTATTATAAATTGAACTTCTTTGTGTTTGTTCTTTTGTAATGAGGAAAATCTGATTTTTTATATACATAGATCTACACTGTTATTTTAGTTTGAACTTCTTCCTTTTATTCTTTTAATAACGAGAAAAGTCTGAGTTTTTAATATACACCAAACTATTCTATTATTTTAAATTGAACTTCTTGGTTTTATTTTTGCTAGGAGTGGTTTAATAAACATCCAACCGCTCTGCTATTCAAATCTTAACTTTTTTATTTTAATTAGAAACAAAGAAAATTTGTTTTTATTTCTTTAATAAACTCCGGACTTCTCTATTTTTAAAATTTGAACTTCATGTTTTTTTGTGTGTTCGCCTCTTTATTTTTGGATACCCAATGTGTGTGTTTTGCCGTAAGCGAATATTTTTGAACTATCCGCGGTAGAGAATATGAACTTCACATCCACATTTTTTTGTCTTCAAGAAATGCTCGCTCTTTTGCTTTTAATTTTGAACTTCTATGGTCTATTTTTTTAACTTACGAATATGTTTTTTTTGGTTATGTGAAATTTTTATAGTTTATGTTTTAGGCAGACTCTTTTTTGGGTAAACGCTCATTGGTTTGTTTTTTAACATCATTTTTCGCCTTTTTATACAAACTACCAACACGTTGAATAAGAACGTTAAACGTCTAGACAGAGGTATTTTTGTTAACTATGAGCATCATTTTTGTGTTTGTTTTGAAAAACAAAAATGATGGAATTACCACCAACAAAGTAGATGCACCTAGTCTTTCTTTTAAAAACTAATGTCTTGCCACTGCATTATTGAGGCAAAACTAACTCTAATTGAATAGTCTCTATCAGGTAGGTAGGGGGTTACAAATAAAGAAATAGAAAGTACATCTAGTTTTAGTGCTCTTTTTCGCAAACAGATGTGCAACCAAATTTCCGTTCCTCCTTGTATAAATGAGCTTTGAACACCTTCAAACTTATAAGTATGAACACATCTCTCAAAAGCCATCGACCGCCTCAAAACAATCCCTGGAATCCTGCCACATCATGCATAAAACGTGGCCTTCAGTCTCAATAACAATAATTCAGAATCGTTATTCAATCACCATCAGCATGGTTGTCCCTGTTGGCAAACTATCAACTTATGATTCTGAAGTTACGAGCTTTTGGCAATTGTTTACGAGCTACTGAACAAACTAAAGATCGTTGGCAAAACAACATGAGTGAAGGCAATACCTTTTTAACTTCTTGTTTATTTGAATCTGAACTTGCATTTTTTTTGCAGGGTGCAGGTTACGGCAGTGGCGCACGGGCAGGGGCACTGCAATGTATATGCGGTCTTTGGGGACAGCAGGTTGGGATCGGGCACGAGCATTGAGGATGAAGTGGTTCAGTATCTCAATGTACTCCCTCCGTTCCTAAATATAAGTCTTTGTAGAGATTTCACTAGGTGGACTACATACGGAGCAAAATGAGTGAATCTACACTTAAAATGCATCTATATACATCCGTATGTGGTTCATAGTGAAATCTCTACAAAGACTTATATTTAGGAACGGAGGGAGTAATAGTTAGGTAAATGAGCAGGGTATCTTGTTTTTCTCTTAAAACTGGAACTTTAATTAAAGTAAATATTGAATATCATGCCTACGTAGGATACTCAAGTCCACAGTAGCGCCCAAGGATTTTCGATAAAAACATACTATTTTTCCCTACCACAATGTCAATAAAAATAATGTCATGTGAACAGAAACTTGGAACAAAAACTTTACCATGGGACGATTGCAAACCTGCGAGTCGTAAATCGAGGTTGCCGCTGTTCATCAGGGATGTGGAAGATTTCACCATGGCTAGGAGGGCACCTTCATTTTTTGTGTAATGCAGAAATAGTAAAATTTAAAGTGTGATTGCTGATCAAGGACTGTAAATAAGTTCTGTGGATGAAACAAGAACAGATTTTGTTCAGAGACTGTAGAACATCTAAAAACTGAATACATGGAAATAAAAATCAAAGTGTCTGTAGGGGAGATTTCAACTTGAACTTCTCATCCACCTAGACAGTTCCTTCCTTTTTTCATACAATTCCACATGGATGCATCCCAGGCCAACATATGTTAGTGCACTCATCTTGTTTTACTGAAGAAGAATATAAGTGGTCTGACGAGATGTAGTTCTTTTTAAAGGGAATACTATGTTCAGACTTACAAATGTCTTCCTGAAAAAAAATGTAAATGTCTTACTCTGAATGTACCTAGCAACACTCAGACTTTAGTTTTGACCATGCATTCTAGACGCCGACCATCGCGATGTCGCTGCCATTTTCTATTCGAACGACCATGAGAAATCTACTCGACCTGCCATGTACCCTCTACAACCGCGTGATGTTGAACAACTGCAGCATCAGCGACATCAGATGGAGGAAGGAACCAGTAGACATGTAGTAGCACAAGTCAAAATTTGAAGCAATTGCAGCAACACCACAGGGCTCTCAAGCAACGGTACCAAAGGGGTCTGAAGCGGCATCGGACAATGTGTGGGCGAGATTGCAACTTTGCAAGTGCTGGCTAGCAGCCGCCCGGGAGTAAGGAGGTCACAGGCTGCGCGGGAGGAAGTCCATCGTGCGAGAAGCCAGCGGCTGCACGCAGAGCATCTAGAGGAGACGGCTCGGTTGCCGGCGTTTCCGCTGCTGGCTGAGGAGAAAAATAGAGATGGGAGGCATTAGGTGATTTAGTTGAACGGTGCGAGTTGCTGTAGTTGAACGGCGGGAGGAAGGAGGAAGATGCAGTGGGTAGAGTTGGCACAGGTGGCTGTAGGCGGGAGGAAGATGTTCGAGGGAGGATGGGGATGGGTCTGTGGAGGTGCGGGAGGGCACACCGGAGCAGAGGGCAGTCCACGCCGGTGGGGAGGGAAGGTCACGCCGGATGGGGGGAAGGTCGTGCCGGAGCAGAGGAAATGTTGCGCCAGTCGTTGAGGCGATGGTTGGAGTGGAGGGGGGATGGATATAGCTTCCGGCGCGCGCGGTGGCTGGGGCCGACGCGTCGCGTGATTGCGGATCGCGCGCCGGCGGGGGCCGCGACTGCACGTAGTGGCAGAGGCCGGCGGTGGCGCCGCGGGAGGAGGCTGGCGGCGGCATCGCGGGAGAAGGCCGGTGTCGGCGGTCCCTTGGGTTGCCGAGGCGGCGGCTCAGGTGGTTGCCGAGGACGGCGATGCCCGGGGTTGCCGGGGACGGCGACGCCCGTGGTTGTTGGGGGCAGCGGCGCGCGGGCTTTGAAGAGGTTAGGCGGCGGCGGCGCGGGGTGGGCGGGTGGCGGCGGCGACGCAGGGTGGGCCGGTGGCGGTGGCGTCTGGGGTGGGTGGTGGGGGTCGGGGGTGCGAGGTTGAGGATGCGGGGTGGTATTTTTCTAAGGCTGTAAATTCGGGTGGTCTAGCATCCAGGCGCTTCTGGGCGAGCCGTGATCCGAATATTTATTTTGATCCGAATATATATAGGATAAATGTTTCCTACAGGCAGTGGTAGTTATCACCACTTGCGTTTTGTATGTTGTATGTAATATCTATCGAAACCGAGAGTATGTACGTGTAGTATGTAGTATATAACAATGATTATGTAGTATATATACTATTTTTTAGGTAGTATGTACCATATTTTGAATATGATCTCTTTTACGTATAAATATGTACGTATTTCACAAATATAACAAAAACTATGGGCTCATATGCAATTTTTTCATTTAACTTGCTTTAGAATATTTTAGATATAGTATATGAACATATTTAAAATAATAAAATAATATATATAGTACCATATGGTAGTATATATAGTACCATGGGGATCTAATTACACGGGAGGTTTTGCCAAATTTTCATTTTTTGAATTAAAATGAGAGGACAATTTTTTGATTGAAATCAGATCATTGACCAAGTTATGGGGTTTCAATTGGTCATTTAACATGACCAAATATGTAACATAAGTGTATATATTGTCATGTACAGATTTTTGCTCACTTTATGCACCAGGGGTAAAAAGGTATTTTCACATTTGTCTTTAACACCGTTAGTGAACAAAATGCACTAGAGTGTCATATTGGGAATGAAATTTAGTGCATGTGTCAAACAAGGAAGAAAAATTTCTTCAAGGCCAAATAGGGAAGAGAGAATTCCTTATTTGACACTACCTTAAAATATGGTTCCTTGTTTGACCCTGAAGAATTTTTTTTCCCTATTTGACATGTAGTCTAAATTTTCTTCCTTACGTGACATCGCCGTCCGTTTTGTTACACCGTTCCGTTAAATTGTTTTTGAATGGACCAAAATACCCCCGTGTTAGTAGCTAGCCCACAAGGAGTTTTGACCAGAGTCGCTAGCCCACAAGCCCGATCCAGATCTGGCCATCCTCTCGTCTCTCTGTTTCTTCGATTCCCCACCCCCAACCCTAGCGGCGGCGGCAGCGGGTTGCTGGCTCGTACGGCGGTGGCGGTGGCGGCGGCGTGAGCTGAGGGGCCATGGCTCAAGGGGTGGCTGCGGGCGCCGGAGCAAGCACCGCGGCGGACGACGACCCAGGCACGGCGGACGGCGGCCAAGGCGGGGCTGGAGATGGCTCGTCGGTGAGGTCCGCTGCTGGCGGCCATGCCTCGGCTATGCAGCACTTGCCGGTGAGCTCAGCTGCGGGCGCAGGCCATGGCGATGCTGCGGGCGGTGCAGGCCATGGCGATGCTGCAAGGTTGGGCGTGGATGCGGGCTTGGGCCACGGTGCGGCTGCAGACTTAGAAGGATGAGTTCCTTCCACAATTTCTCTTCAAATGCATGATTAGAAGGAGGAGCAGGTTGACCCATATCCAGTAGCAATGCTCATGCATAAGTTTCTCATTTTTACATTCGCTGCGTGCAAGATAGGCCCCTCAACCATCACGGCACTTCTGCCATCCGAGGTGGCAAGTGATGCGCGGGCGGCTCATTAGGGCATGTACAATCGTTCCGACGCGGGATATCTGTAAAACTTCTCCACGTCACCTATAGACATCGCAACGGAGAGCCTATACAACAGGGAGTCTATTTGACGGTCGCTAATCACCAAATTTCACGGGAATGGAGAGAGGTGGTTTCCGTGGAAGATGGGATCCCATCCGACGACGCTCCCGGTACAACGGAAAATAGACTGTCGGTAACAACGATTTTTTCAAGCTAATAATAGACCGTCGTTATCTCTACCGATGGACTGTGCTGTTTTTTTCTTCTCTCTCCCTCGCATCATCTAATTTCCTACGTGAACTGTGTTGCAGACAGCTGAGTAGACACTGTTGTACATGCCCTTAGAATGGGTAGGGGTGGCAAAATGGCAAATGGGAGGTAGTGAGTTATTTACGGGAACAAAATCACCACACTTGGGTTAGGATAACAACTTGATATCACATTTGTGTCACGGCAAAAAGACCATGAAAACTGCGTCTAACCTGTAACGTGGAGAACTGATGCTCAGATTTGATCATGAAAACAGCCAAACCACATGTAGGGCCCACCTGTCGGGCTGACGTGGAAAATTGACCAATTGTGGTGGCAGAGGAGGCATGGATCCCACCTCCGACCACACACCACTGTGCCTCAATCTCCCGCTCCAGCGAATCTCCTCGCCTTGAATCTGGTCTGTGGGCTTCGACACGTCCTCCTGATGCCTCCGCCGCCAACTCCGACAAGCTGCGGGTCCTCAAGTTGTCTTCCCCCGCCTCACCGTGCTCCGTTGGCCGCTGCCGCCGATGAGGACGTCGCTCCAGTGCTACCTCGTCGCGTCCGAGCACGCATAAATGCTCAAGGTGAGCCCCTCACCCCTTCCTCGCGCGGTCACAGCCTGGCTCGACCGACGCACTGCCCGCGCTGCCGCGTACACCAGCTTCGACAAGGTGGTCACCACCTTGGTAGGAGGACAGGAAGAGCTCGCGCAACTAGGATGAGGGTGCCTTCTCACCCACGTCGGGTGGGCTTCAGTGCTGACGCGTGTGTCTGACGGCGTGCCACTGCGTGTTGGCCTTTTTCAGTGACCAGAAGATGAACGCACGAAAGGTGCTCGATGGAATGCCCCATAGATAGATTGTTGTGAAGAAGATGACCCTCTGGTCATTGATGAGTGGGGCTCACACCTTATTTGTCACATTAGGCGGTAAAAGTTTTTAGTCTTCGCCACGTCAACCAGACAAGTGGGGTCAACTTGCCAGTTTCGTTGTTTTTGTGTGCTTATCAAACAATCAGTGCTCGGCGTTATAGGCTGGTCCCATTTTTGATGATTTTTATGCCCTGAGCCAAATATGATACAAAAATTATTACCCTAGCCTCAATTGTGATGGTTTTGCGTAAATAACTCGAGGCGGACGAAATCACCTGAAAGATGGCGTTGTGCAGAGAGGGTGCAAGCTACAAATGCTAACACCGAAATAGGAACTGTAGTAGCAAATGGAACTCCTAACGCGCTTCTTCAACCCATTCTGGCGGCGTTGACTCGTTAGCTTAGCTGCCAGCCCGCCCGCGTTTGAGCCTCGGCTCTAGTGCGTGGTGCTCGCGACGGTGGGGGCATGATCATGTCCAGTCTAGGGGCCAAGGCAATCAGGGACTTTGGCAGAGCACAATAGAAGCACGCATGTAGGCATGCGGCTAGATGTGAATTGGTACGTTGATCTCTCTCTCTCCTAGGCACGTAGCCGGGCTAACTGATTCTTCATGTAAAATAGGCGTGCGTGATCACTATTTATGATTATATGTTCTTCTTTCGAAAATGAGGATTACCCCGACCTTTATATCAGCATGATGCATACGTTCACTTTTATTAATTGTTCACCCGAGCCTGACAAAATGAATACAAGGATCAACCTAAATCCACCTATTAGGCGGACAAAGTCGCTACACCTACAAGCAGCGGCGTATCCAGGCCCCAGGCTAGCATGGCAGTGACCTGGGGCGTGAAGGTAAAACTCTTCGTGTACTGTAGCTACAGTAGAGCACAGTACCTACTGTAGCAACATGGCTGGCCAGTGGCGTAGCGATTTCCTGGCTATGACACTGCCTATAAGTATACAGATGTGCGCTATCCACGTAACAGACAAATCTAATCCAGTGGCCTTAAGACCATCCAGTCTAGGCGCCCCATATCGTCCACCGCCTGCGCACGTTGTAGGATCCGCCGCCACCATCTTCTGACATCCCGTCTTCAGGAGGAAACACTGCATAGATCTTGCCAACTGCCGACGTCATCACAACAACACACATCACCACCTGTCTACGCGCGTCGATCAAACCGCGTCAAACTCTAAGACTCCTTTACTCCACTACGTCAAGACCCACCGTCTTCATTGCGGTTGATGTAACACAGCTCAACTTTTTGGCCTCTCCAGTGAACCTCCGCTCCAAGATGATGCCCCCGGAGGGAGAACGCACAAAGTCTCCGTCATTATTCGATCTGGGAGACCCAGATCTAGGGTTTCCCCCAGAACAAGTGCTATCTGGAGGAAGAGGGGCACGCCATCTGCAACTGCTCACGCACCCAAGCAGCGCCCACCGCCACATAGCTCTCACGATGTCGCCTTCAAGAAGGACACGACGCCATGAGCGCCGTTGCCGCCCTATGGTTTTCACCTGAGAGACCGTGGGGTGGGAAAAGGTAGGACGGACCCGAACGACGTCTCCAAGAAGAAAAACGGCACCCTCGGGTGTCATTGCCTGCGCGGTGGGCAGGAGCCGACCTGGGAATTATCCCAATCCAGATCCCCACCTCCCGCTCCATCCCAACCCGATAACCGGTTAGCAGCACGAGCATATAAGACAGGGTGCATGCAACATGGGTTGGAGGAAGGAGCAGCTCGATGCCGTTGGCCGCCCGGAAAGCAAGTCGCGGCTCCAACCCGCCGGTGAATCGCCGGTCACCCGATTTGATCCCCGACAACCCACCCACCCCACCGTATCACTAGACACGGGGTTCATCCTAGGGGCAGCCGCCCCTAATCCAGGGCCCTCCGCCCCCAGATCGGGAAGGGCTACGCCAGCCTTGCCACCAAGGCCATCGCTGGGACGCCGGCTTGCCGCCGCACCGTCGTTGTCCATCAGGGCGCCTTGGACCTGATCGGCGCTGCCATGATCTAGATCGGGATCACACCCTCGAGTTAAGGCGTCCCGCGCCACCCTATGGCCCAACAGGAGCGGCAGTACCTCTGCCGCCGCCGTCGAATGGACGGGCTTTGCCCGGCGCCGAGCACCGGTGGCGGCGGCTGGGAGGGAGGGGAAGGGGGACTGGCGGCTGGGGTTGGTGCCCCTCGGTCGCTCGCGCAGGGGGCGACTGAAGGGAGGGGAGGGGAGCTAGCGATTTCTGATTGCATGTGTGTGTGATCACTTGGCTGTGAAGTAAAAATGTAATTATTACATGGACGGTCAATGTGTTGATTACTGTTATAGAATCCATTTGATTTAGAATCAACGGTTATACGTATATGCTTACGTACAATTTTTTGAGCATCTACTGGCTACTATGTTCACCTCGGTCAGAAATGTCCAGCACGCACCAATTCGTCTGAAAAATATGTGAAACAGTGCACTCTTCGTCACACACTCACCGCCTCCTCCGCGCCACCAACCTTAAGCACCGTCGCCACGGCCGCTAGCTGCTGGCCATGACGAGGTCGAGCAGCACCACGCATTCTCCAGTGCTCGCCCTTGCCCACCGTACACAATTCACAGCCGAGTAGATAGAACAGTACAGAAAGGGGATTTTGTTGTCGGCGTGATTTAGGGAAAACGATAGCGTTTTTCTACTTTTTGCTACGGTAGGAATAATGTTTCCCTATCACCCTCATGGACAAACAGCACGTCCTTAATAAATAATAAATAAAATAAATAAACCTACATTAAAGAGGGATCGAAGGTCGTGATGGTTCAACCTCCCCTTCTATCGATCCACCTCTTCCTCCACCCTTCGTAGGCATGATTAAAAAAAATCAGAAAAACCAGCACTGCTCCTTCCATCACCGCTCGAAAAATCGTCCCAAAGAAAGAAAAAAATAGACCCACGATCCACAACCCACGAACACACGTCCCACCCTTTGTCTCCCCCACCCACCCCCATCGCTACCGAACCAATCTCTCTTCCCTCTCTAGAGAAATTCGCCGCCGCTGCTCCCCTCATCGTCCTCTCGCGGTCGACGTGGTTGCGGTCCTGGCCATGAAAGACGCCGCGTCGCCGTGGCTGCGGTTCTGGCCGTGGAAGACGCCGTGTCACCGTGGACGACGCCGTGTCGTCCTGGCCATGGACATCGCCGCCGGCCCCGCACTCCCCTCTGCATGAGGACAATCTATTATCCGTCTCCGTGCTTGTCGCGCCGCCGTAGTGTTGGTCACCGTCGTGCAGCCTCTGTACGCTGCCCACCCCTATCTTCAGATCCATGGGTAAAGTGTGAGTGTCTCCAATCTAGCACCGCCCTCCTCCAGCGGCCTAAAGCTCAAGTTCTCCGGCGACGCATCCGCAACCCTCTACACGGATATCTCATCCAGCGGGTACTCTAGGTCGCGGTTTCCCTTCTTTTTTCTTCTGCGTTTCATTGTACACAAAATGTAATTTTGTAGCGCCTCATTTTTCTGCTCGTCATGGGATTGTGCTGAAGGCTTCTTTTTTCTGCTCTTCATGGGAATGTGCTTGAAGGATCTTGATTATGACTCTCTTGTTTTAAGTTCTGCAATACTTCTTATTGTTTATGCATGCTTATTGTTGTTGAATTTCAGATAAGGATTGGGCGATGTTGTTGTTGACGGAGGGCGAGCCTCGGGGCGCTGGTAAAATTCCTCACTCTTTTCTCTTTTCCTGTACAATTTGTACTTGTTGCTTCATAATTCGTTTTCCTGAAACGAATGAAATAAGATGATTATACTTTAGGTTATTTTGGACCATTCAATTATTTGATGATGATCTCTTGTAGATCTCTAAAATGGAAAAAATAATGTCCTTTATCTCCCAATGCAAGGGAAACAACTCGAAAATTTTAACAACCTTGCTCCTGCAGAACGGGCTCACCAGGTCACCTTGTAAAAGTGCAACTCACTTAGATCCACTCTTGCTTGTTGTCGTCGTTGTATCCATATCCAATGCTACCATATGTTATGAAGTTTATGTGGATATGAGATTCTGATGTACTCACTGAATGCAGAGGTGAGAAAAGAGCACATGGTCGAGCGAAAAAGGGAGGAGGCATATTTGTCAACATGAACTAGGGACTGGATGCGTGGAAGGTGGAGTTGAAGCATGTGTCCTGTTTAGCCCAGCTTTGGAACATGGGGAGGAAGGTGTTGTTTTCTTGGTAAGTAAATTAGTGTTACACTGACCATGGCAGTGTTTCCTGGGTAAATCCTCTGTCGTCAGTGTCAGGAGGAACCGGGGGAGGAAGAGAACATCAGTAGCCCCTGCAACACGGATTCATGCAGGCTACAGCGGCGACGCCAATGGCATGGCTAGCACGTGCTGCAGCAGCATCTCCCAGTACCTGACCAGGACGCTGCCCCGCTGGCATGTCGATGGCTTCCCCTTGGACGATGCCACGACCTCAGCTGCAGTCGTAGTCTCCATACCTGGGTCAATTTACGTGCTATTATTTATTGTACATATATGTTTCAAGCTACTGCAAGCAAGATGCACAAATAAGGACAACAAAGGTAGCCGAGGCTGATAATGATCATATTCATGCTTTATCTTGTTTTTCATATGGGACTTAGTGTGGAGAAAGGGACATGGTGATTGGCGGAAAGAGAGCTATGTGGGAGAAAGACAACACAGTTTTTTGAATTTTAAAAATAGAAGGAAAGGCTTGTTGCTCAATGACATGGTGAGAAAACTTCATGATATGTTGTGGTACGTAGATAATTTAGCATCCAGTATGAGGTTTATCTGTGGTTCAGTTTTTGTTCAGTGAGCGAGCATATACTGTGTTCAGTTTGTATATATCACCAACATATTCCAGTAAGACTTAGCACATATTTATTTTTTGCCTTCCCAACTCAGTATGCTTCATCTATGCCTGATTTGACCAGACTGGAAGTACATTTAGGGTCTTAGCTAACCAGGAGCAAAAGTGAGCACAATGATGAAATCACTTTTTTTAGGTGTGTGATGAATTCACTTATTCTGAGAATTTTGTGATGCTTGGTGAGAATGAAAGAGGGAAAACACAGAAAGCGTTTATTTGAACGTCTGGTTAGTCCAAAGTCCTCAGAAAAATACACATACACATGAGCGCTATCAATCAATCCATAAAAGAACAAATCACAAACATCGAAAGAGTTAGCTTATCATCTCATGAGCTATATCAAGTGAAGTTATACCAGGACATCAAAGCGCGAAGTGGTGGACCAGTGAAGGAAGATCAATGTTTGTCTGGTTATTTGTGGGATAAGAATTATGTCAAGAAAAAATAAAACCAGTGAAGGACCAAGAAGGACAAATACAACAATAAAACATTGTTGTGCTGCTCCGTGGCAACGCACGGACAGTCAGCTAGTAAACCTGCAAGTGAGAAATACGATGCGTGGAAAACGACACTGGAAACTGAAGGATATGAAAAAAAAACTACATACAAAAACATGTTTAGGAAAAAAAAAGTTGAATTGCTAGACCAATGGCAACTCAAATAATAATATAGTAGCATTCATTTTCTATTCTAAATACAATATTTTTGTTTTTGAACTCCGAACGCGGAACACCGCCTCTTCAACGGCATGATGCCAGCACGCCGGCCGGATGCGTGGACGGCAAATTTGACAAATTTGACCTATAATCGAAATCAAATCACAGAATGAACTGGTTCCGAAACTATTTCACACCCCTGACCCTTTTGTGTAGCGCCCGCCACGCCGGTGCCACACCCTACGGTGCAGCGCCTAGCTCCGGGGCGTTGCACCAGTGTCCACCGTGGCAGCCCACGGGCCCGCACCCAGCAGTGCAACGCCTCCGAGCTAGGCGGTGCACCTGTAATGTGCAGCGCCTAGCCGCTAGGCGTTGCACGTGTAATGTGCAGCGCCTAGCCGCTAGGCGCTGCACTGTGACTTATATGCAAACGCGCCAGCCCTCTCCTCCCCCACCATTGGCAGTTACAGAAAAAAGGGCGGCGGCCATCTGCACTGCCCCTCTCAATCCCCTCTCCCAAATCCCTCCGATCCGACGATTTGGTCCGTGCATTTGTTCACCAATCCATCGTAGAAGGTACTCTCCTCCGATCCCCTTCTTTCTATCCATAGAAAATATTATGTTTTGAAGATTTGGGGAACCCTTGTTTGAATCTTGCATGTATTAGATTTGGGCAACTTTTGTTTGAATCTTGCGTATATTAGATTTGGGGAACCTTTGTTAGATTAGAATGTGGTTTGGATAGATAGGTTGACATGTTATTTATATAGTTTGGATACATAGATTGACATGTTTTTTGTATGGAGAAGTAGATTGACATGTTATTTGTATGGAGAAGTAGATTGACATGTTATAGTTTGGATACATAGATTGACATGTTATTTGTATGAAGTAGGCCCAAGTAGGGGGAAGCACCATATGCTTTGGATCTTGCATGTAGTAGGCCTACTTTAGTTTTTTTGAATTGAAAAGATAATCGTGTTGACAAGAATGCTTTGTTGAAATTGTTAGGATGGTTTGGCTTCTCGATGATCACTGGGACCATCAACACCGGTCGTACGCTATGGCGGTGCAGCAGCGGGTAATACTGAAAGTGGCCGGTGTTATGAATTTCGTATGTTTGTTCAAACACAAATGCCCCATATGTAATGTTATGATTTGTTTGTTTGTAGGAGCTTGCACCTCTGAAGCTTCGGTCTCACGGGATCAGCCTTGGAGGGATGAGCTATGATGAGCGGTACACACCTTATGTTAGGGAGGCAGGACTTCTCCCTTTCATTGAGTTGGTCCGCCGGTCGACGCCACCCAACAATGCTGCAGCACTCACCGCGCTTATTGATCATTGGAGGCCGGAGACACACACTTTCCATCTTCGGACCGGGGAGATGACCGTGACGCTGCAGGATATCGCTATGATCACCGGTCTTCCTATCGATGGCAATCCTTTATGTATGAACACCGATTCTGAAGGGTGGCGCGCGCAGATGCAAGCCCTTATCGGTATGGTTCCTCCGGAGCCTCGGGAGCCAGAAAGGGAAGATAAGAAGAAGGAAAGAGTCGCAGCGGGCGCTACTTTCACGTGGATATCATCGCACTTCGCTCATTGCCCCGATGATGCTAATGAGGACATGGTGAAGACTTATGCTCGTGTCTACATGTGGTACGTGGTATCGAGGACAATGTTTGCTGATGGCACCGGCAAGAATGCTCCATGGATGTGGCTGAAGGCGTTGACCGTCTTCGATAGCAAATGGAGTTGGGGTTCGGCGACACTAGCTTACTTGTATCGACAGGTATGAAGTTGTTTCCTTTTCACTTCATTGATACATTATCAATGCGCTCTTGCGGCAAATTTGACCATGTTCTTTTTTATGTGCAGTTGGACGATGCCAGTTGTAGGCACACTGGAGGTATTGGTGGTTGTCTGCTCGCACTTTCCATATGGAGCTGGGAGCGTTTGCCGGTTGGACGACCTAAGACCGTGAAGTACGAGGATTGGGACGATAAAGACGACCCACTACGGCTCCCCACTTGGGCTTACAAGTGGGATGTGTTAAATGAGACGACGGATGATCCCTCTATAATGTACAAGTTGTACAAGAGCGAGCTGGACGCGATCACGCCTGAGCAGGTGAACCGACCTTGCATAAGTGATTATCATGCTTGTATCTTCACTCGATATCAATTTTGCATTCAATCCCATTTTGCAGGTGGAATGGGAGCCGTATGGAAAAGGAGAGAGTTTTGGTAACCCTATAGAGTTCAGGCTTAATCCGATGTGCATTAGGGATAGGGATCTCTGGCATATGCGGTGCCCACTGATATGCAACTGGGCGGTTGAGCTTCACCTGCCACATCGGGTGTTCCGCCAGTTTGGTTTGTTCCAGTCACACCCGCCGGAGTGGGAGGACACGGACAAGTTGCTACACGCGTAAGATATAATTAACCTTGAGCACTTAGCAGCTTCTCGACGGTTTCGATGATGCTAATATCTTGTTTCTAACTTGCAGGTTGGATAGGAAAAAGCAGCGGAAGATCAAGGATTGGGCCAGCCATCACAGGAAGTATGTCGTGCAGTTCGCTCTTAGTGTGGAGCAAGCAAGGGCTGGAAAACGAGCCCAGCTTCGTGAGCACTGCCCGGATGCGTTCAACAACTATCTCACATGGTTTCTTGCAAGTACCCGCGTGGAGGTATGCCAGCCGGCGTATGCTGAGGAGATTCTGGAGGAACCCACCGTTTTTGATGAGGTAGCCCAGCACCAGTACAACGCATTAGTCAGGAAAGGCAACTCGGTGATCCCTTCAGCTCCAATGATGAACTTTGTGGTTAGCCCTTTTTGCTTTTCCATTCGCACTTTTCACATCTTCGCTTGCCTAACACTTTGATACCGTTTCTGTTCATAGCGTGCCCAGATCAAGAAAGCAGCTGACGAGACCGAGACTATTCTGGAAACAACCCCGGCTGGCAAAAGCGATGGGGAAGGTGCACTTCGAGAATTCATTAAGGTTCACATCTCCTTCAAACTAGCACTTAACATTTGTTGGTACGTTCCATGTCTCATTCACTTGTACATGTTGCAGCGCCAGGGCCAAAAGTTAAGGCGGCTATCAAACCTTTTCGGTTGTCGTGACCCCGAGTATGTATCACCAGAACGGTCTAGGTCGGCGACACCATCAGATCCCGCTTCGGGGCAGAGCCATGGTGAACCTTTCACGGATGAGGATGTGGGTGGGGTCACCCAAGAGGTATGGCATGACGATATATATCCATTTGTTGATGCATTGCTAACTATATCCTCACACACGGTCTTTCCATATCTTTTGTTGATGCATAGGTTGCTGATGATATGACCTTGGGGACGTACCGGGCTCGGTCTGCATACGAGTTGAAGCCTAGGAGGGGAATCAACAAGTACACACCTGAAGACTTCACCCAAAGAGGCAAAAGGACGGTCGGCACCTCGCGGATGGCGGCTTTGGATGACTATTTGGATGACGATGTCGAACCGGAGGCGGAGCCGGAGCCGGAGCGGGTTCCTCTTCCTAGGAAGGTGAAGAAGATAAGCGTCAAGAGGGGGGAGGACCCAGCAAGCGTGGAAAGCACTAGTCATCTTAGTTTTTTTATAATGTTGAACTTCGAGTGCGATTTGTTATGTCGTTGAACATGGAGTGGTCGTACCTTTTATGTCGTTGAACTTGGAGTGGTGGTAGCTCTATGGTAAACTGGAACTTATTGTGATGGTCATTTCTATGAAATGAAGTCTTTTGTGAACCTTTGTTTTACTATGTTATACTTGGAGAAATGATGTCGTACCTGAATGTTTGTTATACTAGTTGTTGAACTGTGGCTGAAAGAACTGTGGCTGAAAAAGACCCAGTAGAGGGGGGAAGGAGGCACAGTAGGTAGGCCTCTAGTTTCAGGCAAAAAATTGCTAAGTGTTTGTGCAGCGCCTAGCACGCAGGCGCCACACACTACAGTGCAACGCCTAGCTCGCCGGCGCTGCTCTGTAGAGTGTGGCGCCTCCGTGCTAGGCGCTGCATATGTCTGTAACTAGCCAAACTTCTGTTCCTTTCTGGATAGCTGCAGACATGTGCAGCGCCTAGCTCGGAGGCGCCGCACTCTACAGTGCAACGCCCAGCTCGCAGGCGCTGCACTATAGAGTGTGGCGCCTCCGTGCTAGGCGCTGCATATGTCTGTAACTAGCCAAACTTCTGTTCCTTTCTGGATAGCTGCAGACATGTGCAGCGCCTAGCTCGGAGGCGCCGCACTCTACAGTGCAACGCCCAGCTCGCAGGCGCTGCACTATAGAGTGTGGCGCCTCCGTGCTAGGCGCTGCATATGTCTGTAACTAGCCAAACTTCTGTTGGTCTTCTGGATAGGTGCAGACATGTGCAGCGCCTAGCACGGAGGCGCCGCACTCTACAGTGCAGCGCCTGCGCTCTAGGCGCTGCACTATACAGTGTGGCGCCTCCGTGCTAGGCGCTGCATATGTCTGTAACTAGCCAAACTTCTGTTGCTCTTCTGGATAGGTGCAGACATATGCAGCGCCTAGCGCGCAGGCGCCGCACACTACAGTGCAACGCCTAGCGCGCAGGCGCTGCACTATAGAGTGTGGCGCCTCCGTGCTAGGCGCTGCACATGTCTGCACCTATCCAGAAGACCAACAGAAGGTATGCCTACAGTTTCAGGCAAAAATTTCGCTAAGTGCTTGTGCAGCGCCTAGCTAGGAGGCGCCACACTGTACAGTGCAGCGCCTAGCCCGCAGGCGCTGCACTGTACAGTGTGGCGCCTCCGTGCTAGGCGCTGCACAAGAACTGTAGCTATG